>NC_091118.1:168062110-168362687 GCF_040183065.1 Periplaneta americana
GAGTCTGCATTGTTATACATAGCCTGCTTGGAAGAGTTTATTATAGTCTAATCCATGGTGGGCTACAATATATTTGAAACATTATGTTATTCAGATGAGTTTTAACATGGACGCGAAACAGACGCGTGCACAATTTGTGCGTAACTATAGCGTATTTACTGGATATTCTCGTGTGCTTTTACCTATACAGTATACCAGTTAAATTGTTAGACCTAATTGTGTGTGGCTCAGAAATAGTTCTATACTTGCCCTCTTAATAGTACATTATTTTACAGTAAATTATTATTATTATTATTATTATTATTATTATTATTATTACTGGAGGGTTGATTTTTTATTCATAGCTTATTTTATTCCCTAATTCCTAAATAGACGTTATATGCAATCATGGAAATTCCTTCAAATCCCCAGGTATTTTTTCAATTGCTGATAATTTGCAATGAATTAGACGTTTCGCAGGTTGGCTCTTTCTTCATCTTCAGGTGATAAATTCTGTGCTGTATCAGGGATACGTAGAATGCATCGCCCAGTTTTAGTAATGAAACTACAGTTGTGTTGATTTTAATGTTTTATTCCTTCCGGTTTACAAATGGAGAGTATATATCTACAAAATAATAAGAGGCGTAATTAGTGAATACAGTATATTATTGTTTCTTCATATGAAGCGAGATTCTATAATTAGTCCCAGCTCACTACAAATTGTTCACTATGGTTCATTGAAAGTGTATCGTTCGTGTTCATTATGAAATATCGCAGAACTCGCGATTGGGTCTACAAAGAAAACGAGTGGTCGCGTAGGTCTTTGAACCAGTTTTAATTACCGACTATGGAGAAAGTTAAGATGCACCTCTTCTAAGGAATCCAAAACTGTTTGCTCCTTCTTTTAAATAAAAACACTCTCTCGTTGCCAAGGATATTAAGAACATTTCAAATTCTGTAGCTCTTGTAATAAGAAAGTAAAAATTACAGTACGTTAATTTAATAACGTTGACTGTAATCCAGATATACACTCCTGTAAATGCGCACCGAATTCTAAATGTCACAGTTCCAATACAGGAACATTTTCGTCCCTTTGCGAGATTTCTCTCCAAATTTTGAGCCTGCAATAAAGCTAACTGCTTTAATACAGGAGAATAGACTATGCAATCAGCGGTACGTTTGTGTAAATGACTACGGATTCCGCAAGCGAGTAATAATATTTCAAATCACTGCGGTAACAGTGGTTTGTTCCATACTAATACGCCAGAAATTATATGCCTGTGGTCTTTAAATGCTGTCCTGTTACTCTGTAGTGCTTTAACTAATGAACTAGTACGTTCGAAACTACTGTATGTGATGCAAACGTTGTGACTAAAGAGTATTGTGTAACGGTATAGTGAATACCTTTATTGGCGGATACTGACACATGTAAACATCATTGTTGACAGGTACTTACTATTGTTATGTTGACGTTTAATTACTCAAGTCATACTATTAGTTCCAATATTGACGCTTACAGTTATAAGTAACACTCCATGTTATGGGGGTTAGCGTGGTCACTATGATGGATATAACACTAGGGATGCATTCTCCCCCTTCGTGATGATGATGATGATGATGATGATGATGATGATTTTTATTTATTTATTATAATATTAATGTGCTGGTCATCAGCCATAGGCCAATAATAGCCCAGCACAAGTGATACAATAAAATAATACAAAATTAAAACCTGAATATAATATTTACAATAACTATTACACTTTTACTGCGTTATCCTACTTTTGACCAATAAAATGGTACGAAAGGATGTGTTTCAACCAATCATGACTGTTTATCGCTACAATTTTATCACTTCCCTAGCATTTGTTTATTTTTATCACTTCCTTAGCATTTGTTTGTTTGTTTGCCAACATTTCACAATGAAAATTCTTTACGGTACTATAAAACATGCTTTGTGATCGTCATTTGTTTACCGCATAGATAGTCAACTGAAAATGACGGCTCGGTTCAAACGTTTTGGTGAAGCTAATATTAGTGAAATAGAATTTTAGTAAGTCAATATTTTATTGTATTAGAGTACTTTATTTCTTCTAATCTTTATAGCCTATACTTGAATACCTTCCTCAAAGAAGGTTGTATATCACATTTTTGACATTGTTGAGTTTCTGGCGGTATAAGCTTAATGTTGTATATCTTGCCAGGTAGGCCTACGTTTCTGTGCCAAGAGGATGGGAAATTTTCGATTACAAGTTGGATTATTTACAGTTGTAATATTGGTCATCCTGAAATAACGTTTTATATCAAGTAAACATGGCTGACAGAGATAGAAAGACAACATGGACGTTATGACGAAGTGAAGAGAAGCGAATAGAAGCATTTGAAATCTGGATGCGGAGAAGAATGGAACGTGTGAAGTGGACAGACAGAATAAGAAATGAAGCTGTGTTGGAAAAAGTGGGTGAAGAAAGAATGATGCTGAAACTGATCAGGAAGAGGAAAAGAAATTGGTTGGGTCACTGGCTGAGAAGAAACTGCCCACTAAAGGATGCACTGAAAGGAATGGTGAACGAGAGAAGAGTTCGGGGCAGAAGAAGGTATCAGATGACAGACGACATTAAGATACATGAATCATATGAGGAGACAAAGAGGAAGGCGGAAAATAGGAAAGATTAGAGTAAAAGACCTGCCCTTGGGGAGACCACTGAATGAATGAATGAATGAATGAATGATGAATGAATGAATTAATTAATTAACCGTGATTATCATGGAACTGGTATATACATTTCTAGTACAAGAGGCCGCGACATGCCTCTGGTTCTCTGACGAACTTGTAATTTTTTAATTTTTTCTAATAATATTAGTGAACTGATGGTTATTATGAAACAAAAAAGATTACTATTAGTAATATGTGACTGAAATTTATAAATTTATTCTAATACTATTAGTAAAATCATACAACAAGGCCCAGCTTAGAACCCTTGACGTGAGCCAGTGACTTCTACAGGGACATCATTTTATTTTTACTTCAATTTTTATTGTACCTGAGTTTTGGAATGTACTTCACTCCCACCCCTTCTACTAGTAAACTTCCAACCGTTCACGACACAGAGCCGAGGGCGCGTAAGCAGTACTGAGTTACTGAGTATAGTACGTTTCAGAAATATGTTCGCGTTTTCCAGTGACGAAAGAGCTTTCAATATTGAATCATATTTTCGTACGGGTACTGTCGTCCGTTTCCCTATGTCGCATCCCGGTTTCCCCCTCCTGTTTCTGTTCGCCCCTTTGTAAAGTCTAGTAGCTGGGCTATCTTAGCTCTTTTCTGAAAACATTAATTTCTGTTAGGAATTGGACGTCTACGTAATATTATACAACTGTTTAAAATAACTTAAATAAAAGGGCCTCCTTAAGTAATTAACTGTCACGTGATTCCCCCCCCCCTTTCTACAACCCTGCGACAAAACCACTTGAACGGACAGTAGATAGCATTTCTGAGTGATTTTATCGTTTCGGATCGGGCAGAAGTGAAGATGAATTTACAGTACGTAAGGTACTCTTTTATAGAGTAGGTACAGAATTATTTCAACATGAGTTACTCGTACGAAGGACGAAACTGGTAATTGGAATTAGGTACAATAGTCTATAGTGCGATAATATGCACAAAAGAACTGAAGCCTGTATCGAAATGAACGGCCACCATTTTCTAAAATGTGTTTAAATATCCATATTATAATTATTTTTCAATTTAACTTCATTCTCTATATAGTACGCTAATGTGGTGTAACAGTACAATATACACTGTATAATTAATACTTCCGAATGGATAGCTCAATTCGTGTGTAAAACACTAAGTGTTAATGCAGTACTGTATTTTGATTAAACAAAAACCTAATGAAAATTATCAAACTCAAAATTGCGATATTTCCTAGTTTACATAAATGGATGAACTACTTTTCTTCCCTCCTATACCTAATAAAGTGATTTGTATTTTACGCCAGTATCATCGATCTCCTTCGTGGAAAGGATAGCAAACGGTGTTTCCTGTTTCAATCGTTAATAGAAAGGTATAGCCAGGTTAATATTAAAAATGTTAGTAAAAATAAAATGATGTCCCTGTATAAGTAGCATTAAATTATGTCGGTTGGCCATTTATTAACATACTGTATTTAAGTCAGTACATTTATTATTGACAATACACGTGTTAATATATATTTGAAACATGTTTTATGGATTCACGTTTACAATTTACCTACACATGCTTAAATTTTTTAATGTGAGGTGTTGAAGAATGGACAATGTTAATGGCTCAACCTTGCTCTGAGATCAGGGACAGCAATGTTAAATATAGGCCTCTGTACTATTTATGAAACACATTGTAATTCTATTCACATAGAAAGGCAGAGTTATTGATTGGGGTTGAAAAAGTTGAAGGGAGCGTTGTAAATAAATGCGACTGAACTGATCATAGGGTGCATACCAGTTTTCTACACCCCCATTCGCATGGGGACAAAATATCTTTACGAAACATTTAGCAGCAGGTGTCTATATCGGAATGTAAAGTAGCTTCCTGCCATGACAAGTCGTACCTATGGCTTAAGCACTAGCACGTTAGTCTTCCATCCAGGCGGCCTGGCTTCGATCCCCGGTCTGATGGAATTTTGGTGCACGAAGTAAACGTTTCAGAGAAATTTTCTCGGGGTACTCTGTTTTATTCTATCATTCTATCAACACACCCCATCTTTCACTCTTTTCATCTATCATCTGCAGTAGTAAAATTAAGCTGGTAGGATGCTGATATAGGAAGGCCATTGATGTGTGAAATCGATTGAGAAAACAACTGTTTATTTCTTCTTCTTCTTCTTCTTCTGCTTCTTCTTCTTCTTCTTCTTCTTCTTCTCCTCCTCCTTCTTCTCTTGTTTGTTCTCCTTCACATTCCTCTCCAGCAACAACAAGTAGTAGGTTTTTCAATTTGTTGCGGAACCGTTCAACTTTTTCGGGTCAGCCTATGTTCCTTCTGCCAAAGAGTTTGGCTTTAATATTCTGTTAGGCAGTCTGTTCTTATTCATTCTCTGTACATGGTCTAACCATATATATATATATATATATATATATATATATATATATATATATATATAGGCATATTTTATTATTTACGTTTTCTACACGAAGCCGTTCTGTAATATCTTTATTCCGTACTCTTTCTCTTGTGATTATTCCTACTGTTGATCTAAGAAATCTCATTTCTGCTGCTTTCAACCTATGTTTATTTTAGCGCATTAATTTAACAAATGTCAATAAGTAGACAAACACTATTATATGTTTACTTGTATTACGAGTATATATGAAGTATGAAGTTCTATGCCTGATTCAGACGTTGACGGCAGGTATCATTGCTTGCTTATTCCCATACATTATGTTTCATCTCGAGGATTCTTTCTGCTTGTCTCGTGGTGCAATAGTTTCCCGTTGTTTTCTGCACCGGTTACAACGGATAAATTAGCAAAAATTATTTTATGAGAAGGGAAATAACATATCCCGAAAAAAATCTAATTTCGAATTTTTTTGCTTCTACCATAAGTTTCATTTGACGTTGCACCACAAGATGAACGGCTCTAATAGACAACGCCAACTAAATGCGTGCTTGAAGAAGCTCTGTGATCCGTCACCTGTGGGCTGGCGAGAGTGGGAGTAAAACGAGTAAAGATAAGGTGGACGGTGACGACAACAGGCGACGTGTTTGTCGGGCAAGAAATTTTTTACTTACATATGTTACATATGCAGAACTTTTCAGAATATTGTTATTAATTGATTGTATACTTTATTGTGTTTATTAATCTGCACCTTAAGATATTTATTATATTACTGTGATGTACCGAAATACATATGGAGTTTCAGTGCAGTAATTTTGCGTTTCCATATGGTGAAGAATCTGTAGAACTGAGAAAAATTCTCTTCGGCATCGGGACCCGAACCCGGGTTTCCAGCTTTACGTGCTGGCGCTTTATCCACTAAGTCACACCGGATTCATGGTTCGATGCCGGATTGAATCCCTCTCATTTTTAAGTTCTACCTACTGTATTCCTCTTTGCTGCCCTACCCTCGTGTACCGTGTCACTGTATGTGTGACAGACACAGTGTCCCGGTGCCGGAGAGAATTTTTCTCCGTTCTACCGATTCTTTACGATATGGAAACGCAGAATTACTGCACTGAAACTCCATATGTACTTCTTTACATCATAGTAATATGATAGGCGCAAGTAATCACTTTGTGATTCAAGACGGCGCCATGTAGTAGGCTGCCTTACACTGAAATATAAACATCAAGTAAAATACTTGCTCCCGTCAATAGCGACGTCTCAAGTTGTAATATAATTGCTGCACGCTCCATTCCTTCGTATTCATCGCATTCTGTAGCATATCGACTCATAAGGAGTAATGCCTCTGTATCACCCGACCATTCTGTTTGTGTAACAGCAGTTGCTTGTACTGATACATAGCGCGCTGCTGTTACGTCACCTGAGCAGTACGATCGCTATCTTATTCTAGTCATACACTATGTCTTTCTCTTTCCCGCAGAGTAACAGCAAGATCGCAGCGCCACTGTTTACGTTCCACATATAAAATGGTTACCTAGTACATACATAATTGAGAACTTTATAGTAGATACACTCTATTAAATATTTCATCATACATACTGTCATCAGTGAAGTGCAAATGCTCCCGACACAGAGTTGAAAACAGGATTTGTGGATGGTCTGTGTTTCAAACTTATCTCTGTGCTTGACGTCTCGTAGAATAACAGCAGTACTGGTATTAATAAAATAGGAGACATAATTAATTATAACTCGTTGATCTTGCCTGTCATAAAGATAATTGCACGTCATTAAACTCCGTTGGAAGGGAAATAATCCGAACCCGAAGTTGTTGACGATGTCCGGACTGAAGTGTTATGTTAGAGATCCGGGTTTAATTTTTCTTTTTTTTTTTTTAGTTCAAAAGATGATCTCGAGAAATATTCTCCCATCGCAGTTGTCCCACACATATTGTCAACAAATTTTAAGGGAAAACGAAAAATTACACTTCGTCGCTGCGCCTTCAAAATCCACTATGTGTTTTAAAAAGATTGTGCAGGAGAAAGAAACTAGCATTGTGACTTTTAATTCCCTTGATTTTCAGAGATACTTTCGGTATAATTTCAATCATTACAAGAAAAACGATGAAATTATACCGAAAGTAGCTTTGAAAATCAAGGGAATTGAAAGTGACGGTGCTCTCTTTTAAAAAAGCACGTAGCGGATTTTGGAGGCATAGCGATGACTTGGTGTGCATGTGTTATAATTAGGGAAAGGGATTTGGAGTATTATAAAGAATGGTGAAACGTAGTATAGATATTCGTAGATCAGTGACTGTCAAGCGAGCTGCGTCACAGAGCATGGACGAGTACAGTTCACTTCATACAAACTTACACGCAACGTGCTGTAAACGTATTTCAGAATAAACATATGGAATAGTTTAATGACACATAGTGGCCTACATACATAATCTGTATTTCACTTTGAACTACATGTGTTTTCTTGGCAACGCACAAAACACCTATAAACAACATTACAAATATACATAATTAAATATCAATCTCTGCGTCCTCGCGTGTCAAGGGAAATATTGATGACTGATAGTTGTCTTCTGTATGGAACTCGACTCTGAATATGTGTGTTTTTCTGTCAGGAACGTGCTAAATTAAAACATTTATTTACAATATCATGAAATATGATAATATGTACACAACGTACACTACAGTATTTAGAATATATATATTTACAACATAGCCTAATAGAGTATCATTAAATGTTGAACAAAATGTAGAGCCAAACGAAATGGCATTTTCAATTTTTGTTGATGAAACAATTATTCCTGTTGTGCCTTGTTATAATAAATTGTAAATATCATTTTCAAATTTTCTAAACACAACTTTTCTCTTTTGCAAGGAAGGAAATTTTTTAACATGGAAAAACTCCGCTCTACGTCTGCAGAGACAATTGGAGAGTACTTGAAACAAAATATGTCAATTAAATTCACATGTTGAATGACGTCATTGGGACACGTGTTTGTTAGTGCATCTGAAATCCGACTGAGAATACTGTACCTATCATTTTTAATCAAAACTCTGTTCATTTTTTCACCAACACGTTTTCCTACTTCACCTTCTACTGCACTCAGTTTATTTACAATAGTACTCATAATATTTATTTGCTTAACTAGTTCTACTCCTGACTGTACTAATCGAATAATGGCATCCGGTAAATATAAAAAATTTGACTTAATATCCATGATTTCTTTTTTGATTAGTCTATAATTTAGCAGTTCCTGGCATATTTGAATCGCAGTCGAAAGACTGGACCACTTTCTTCACAGATTGGAGGTGATGTGCGTAATAATAATTATTGCAAGCTTCTAACCATGACCCCCATCTCTTAAGAACTGGACATGGGGGAAGCGATAATTTAGGGAATTGTTTCCTGAATTTTGATACTCGATCTTAGCTTTTACAAATATAGTCTTTCAATTTTGTATTGTTAGTTAGTTTCACTTTCGGCATTGTACATGCACTTCACTACACTGAACTGCAAACCTGCATGTTGAAGTACTTATGCGACAACTGTCCCGTTCACCTGTTGTTGACGTGCAGAGATCTGCGAGTATGTCATGGAGGGGAGGGCTTGGTATAAAGGGTTGTAAACAAATGACTGTGTAGATGCCAATACTAGCTTTTACTACTCCAAATTCCGTTCCCTAGTTATAATCTTAAGGGTACGATGCAAGTGTTACGTAGTGAGATAGAGTATGAAATAGTTACTTAGAATTTGAGATGATTTTTTTATGTTAGGAATTTCTTATTAGGCCTATGCTTATCATACATGTAAACTTATTTTGCAAATATTCTTCAAATGGTGGAATGTGTATGAAAGCGTATCTTCATTTAAAGACACCATGGAATAAACATTGATAAGTGTTACACATTATAGTGTAAGATTTTATTAGAACCGGTTACAAGTGATTAGACTAGATGGCATTTCGGAAGGCGGTCAGCTGCTATATGCGCCGGAGAATTGCTGGTATGTGACATCATAAGCTTGTACAGTAGAACCAATCGGAATCAGTCTGTAACAAGTACGGTACTTCCCGAATTCGTTTGTTCACGTGCGAGTGTTTCAATACATTGAATAAGTAAAACTAACATTTACTGTGTGTGTATAAGATAAATAAATGGAAGAAGAGACTGTAATAAGACAAATATTGCACGGCCAGGCGCGGAAAATACTGTTTAAGGTATAGCCCTATAATTATTTCAAAAACGTTGACGAGCAGAACACTGCCGGCCATCTTGATGCTGGCTGCAACGTTGCCAACGTGCAAGAAACGACTGCAGAAGCATGTGGTGTGGGATTGAGAACCGTGCAAAGAATATTGTTAGTGAAGAAAAGAGGGTTTGTTTGGTGTCATGCTTACAGTAATCAATGGCTAAGGTCATTATTGTCTTTTGATCATTTAAATTCTCTCCTGCGCTATTTGTATTGCACATGCGCGTGAAGTACGATGTGGCAATGTTGTATGCTGCCTTGCTCTCTCTATCTGTCTCTTTCGACGCAAACGCTAGCAGACTACTGTCTTCCGAATTGCCGTCGACTCAAGGCCTACTTGGTTTTGTGAAATACTAACTTTCAAATAAAACTTGACCAGATAAGTTTAATCACTTTCTGAAATGAGATTGAGTATTCTTCTTCTTCTTCTTCTTCTTCTTCTTCTTCATCATCATCATCATCCTCCTGCCCATTTTCGGACCATGACCTCTCCTTTTATTCTCTTCCGAGATCGGGTATTCATGCATCAATATATTGTACGAGTATAATAATCCATACAGATCCGTTTAGTATACATTTAGTTGCTAAGCGCCTGCATTTCAGTAGTAATGTATTTTTTATTCGTAGGTAGAATTTTGTGTAGAAGTAATACAAATTGTTTAATCATATTTATACTATGATAAGTATAATTTAGATGCTGTAGAAAGTAAAGACTGTTGAAATTGTACTCACACAGTATTTACTGCGTTCATTTTCTTCTTCTGTTTATAAATGTAGAGTTGAGTACTGTTTGAGTAAAAGAAGGTAAGATTAATGAAATTGTCAGAAAAGAGCCTGAAGTTACATTAATACTCCTAAATAAACTAGAAGACATAATTTTATTTTAGAAAATATATTGCAAGAATGACTGAAGCTATTAGTTAAAATTCACTAACGAACTGTAAACTGCTTTTAAATGCTTAGTGTTGGTATGGCAAGAAAAACATGTTACAAAAACTCCGGCTTCTATTTTTCTGATGCCAAAAGAACTTAAAACGTGCAAGTCATGATGATGGTAATCATTCTAACGATCAATACATTCTGTGTATACGTACTAGATTTATTTTATTGTAGGCTATATAAAGTTTGCAGTTACATTCCCATTACTCTCTTAACGGAAAATTAAATGTCTTCCTTTTAAGGCTATCTTCAAGTGACAACATTTTGCAAAGGAATGAGGTGACCAGGCTGTAAGATTTACTTAGCAAATGTACTGGATGTCCTTTTTCTAGGCTTATTTGTATCGATGAGGGTACCATATCCTTAAAGCCACCGGCGTAGCTCATGCAGTTAAGGCGCTTGCCTGCCGACCTGAAGTTGCGTTCGATCCCCGCTTGGGCTGATTACCTGGTTGGGTATTTTCCGAGGTTTTCCCCAACCGTAAGGTGAATGCCAGGTAATCTATTGCGAATCCTCGGCCTCATCTCGCCAAATATAATTTCTCGCTATCATCAATCTTATCGACGCTAAATAACCTAGTAGTTGATACAGCGTCGTTAAATAACAAACTAAAAAAACAATGTCCTTGAGGAAGCCAGATAACTCAATTGGCAGAGCAACTGGCTACGGACTGAAAGGTTCTGAGTGCAGTCCCTGTGGCGACGGATTCTTGTCGTTTCTAAAACTTCGAGAACGGCCTCGGGGTCCCCTCAGCCTTGTATAAAGTTCAGTACTGTATCTTAAAAGGTAGTCGAAGCGTGGTGCCGACCACATCACCCTATTCTAGTGCAGAGGTCATGGAAGCATGGAGTTCTAAATCCATTCTCTTTGTGCTCCTTCATGGAGTGAAAAGATGATACCTTAGCACAGGGATGTCAAAACTCCTGTATTACGTGCCCATACTACAAGCAATACAAACGCAACAAGGTTCACTTATCAGCAAGATGAAACTTGACCAGATTAAGGAAACGTGCGGGTTCTTGAGAGCACGCAGTGCAGGCTTTTGACATCCCCTGTCTTACCTTACAAAATAACCTTCAAGTGACTGTCGTCCGTCACACCAGTCTACCAGTTCAGATAAATTCTGTTGATGAGAACAAGCCTTTCCATTCTGCTCTGTTTGATTAACTTCTCATTTCTTTTTTTGAACTTTCCTCCGCTCATATATTTGAAAATATTGTAGTCTCTTAATTTTAGTCTTTTTCTTCTTGAATATTGCTTCATATATTTTATACCTCGTCTTCCCATTTCGTTCACAATATTCCATTACCTTACTGTAAACATTTTCGTTTCATTCTTCTGTCGTAAAATTGTAGTTCTTGTATTGACATTATTAATAATGGATTTTCCATTAAGTCTTACACAGACATTGTGTTCATCGAAGTGTGTCTTATTTAGACAGTTCTTGCCTTGAACATTATGTAGTGCTTTAACATTTCGACGTTTCTGGAACATTACACTTCTGAATTATTGGTTAGTAAAAAATATGTATATTTTTGTAATTTCTCATACTCTACGGACTCATTATTTGTTTTTCTTTTCCTTTCTCACATTTTACTTCATTTTTATTTTACCAATAAAACAAGTACATCCAAATTTACTTGATTATAATGATCTCTATTTCAAACATGTTGCTGTCAGTATAAAAACAATATGCGGTTCCGCAATGTTTATAGTTGAACTTGTCATTCGGTGTTAAAATGGCGTGATGTTATGTATATCCATAATATATCTGCAGAAAACTAAAATACTTGAATTTTGTTTAAACGACACTTTTTTTTTAAGTTTCCCACAAATTTGGTTTAAATAGGAAAGATTGGAGAAAGCTGAGTTTGCTGTGAAAGACCTGCCCTTATGCAAGAACACTAAATGAATTAATGAAATGTGATTTTCATGAGTAACGCTGTTTTACCAAATACTGATTTAAGTTTAATTTATGCTTAAGGTATACAGACATAAGACCTTCGGCAAAACAGGGAACTTGCTTAAGGGGACACTATACTGACATTACTAACTTAATTATTTTCAAAACTAGATTTACCAAAGTTTTATCACTGATATAGCTGGTCAGTAATACACAATACAAAATGTCATTGCACTATGATAAGTGGAATAAGATTTTATTAATACTTAAAGCTTTTAGAGAACCCGGAGGCTCATTGCCGCCCTCACATAAGCCTGCCTTCGGCCTCCCCGAAGGTCTTTTTCCCTCAGGTCTCCCAATTAACACTATATGCATTTCTGGATTCGCCTATACGTGCCACATGCTCTGCCCATCTCAAACGTCTGGATTTGGTGTTCCTAATTATGTCAGGTGAAGAATACAATGCGTGCAATTCTACGTTGTGTAACGTTCTCCATTCTCCTGTACCTTCATCCCTCTTAGCCTCTCCTCTCTGAAAGTGAGAGTCCAAGTTTAAAAACTATACAGAAGAACCGGTAATATAACTGTTTTATAAATCCTAACTTTCAGCTTTTTTTAGAGAAGACTGGATGACAAAAGCTTCTCAACCGATTAATAATAGGCATTTCCCATATTTATTCTTCGTTTAATTTCCTCCTGAGTGTCATTTATATTTGTTACTGTTGCTCCAAGATATTTGAATTTCTCCACCTCTTCAAAGGATAAATTTTCACTTTCTATATTTCCATTTCGTACTATGTTCTGGTCACGAGACATAATCATATACTTTATCTTTTTGAGATTAATAAAATATTTAATCACTTTAAAAAGTCCCTTGGGCCACAGTTTACATTATTGTCAGCTGATATTCACTTATATGGTTCCTTGTATACATAGGGACAAAACTGTGAGTTTTTTTTCTGTAAAATGAATTGGTATGTAACTATAAATTTTTAATTGATGTTATTTTTTTTATTTTCTATTTTGACTAACAATTTGTAGTTATATACCAACCCATTTACAACAAGACCTCATACCAGTAGTAAGTTTTTTGTGCCAATTGCCATGTATATAAGGAACCATATGAGTGAAAATCATTTTAAAGCAATGTAAATTGTGGTGCAAAGAACTTTTTGTGTAACGCAATATAATATTTTATTAAAATGTTAATAAAACGCAATCCACTTGTCATAGGCAGATGAAAGTTTTTACACTTCTCGTTATTAACGAGGTATACCAGTCATAAAAAATTGATCTATCTTTAAAAATATGGAAGCCATTAATTCCACTACAATGCGCCCTTAAAGATATAGACTTTTGAAATTTCAGTGTAGTGGCCCCTTAATCATGAAACGTCGTATGTATCTTCAGTATTTATATGGTATGAGATTTCGACTTTGTTTCCTTTTTGAAGGGAATCATTAAAAATAAAACATTGTGGGCCAGGTTCAAACTTGAAAAAATTGTATGTAATTTGAGGCCATGACACTACCGACGATGAACTCTTTCAGAAGTTCAGTGGTTGTGATGTGACTGGCTTGTACTTGCAACATAGCGTCACACTCATCCTACCCTACTTGCAATCACGTTGGAGCGCCTTATTCTCTGCTCGCAGTAAGGATATTGCACGCATTCTCGTGTTCTCACGGCTGTACACGTTGTCCGCTTTACATAGGTAGTAAAATTAGTATTCAAGTAGAGCACTTTGCATGTGTAGGACTGTACGTTGTGCACACTCAAGGTTTTAAATGTTATCAGGCGCCCTGGAGGTATATAGCGCTGTTGATTGTGCGGGGCCTGCCTCGCACCGCCCAAGATAAAAGCGCAATGTTCCCCGTGCTAATGCGGCAACTTCTCCAATAACTGTGTCCTGCGGACCAGTGTGTGCACGTTAACAGGCGTAATGCGTAGCTGTGGAACTGGAAGTGCGTTCGGATTCGCAGGGACGCACTTCGTAATACGAAGACACTTTATTAGCTAATGCATTTTACTTTGTCATTGTGGAAGTGTGGAGAAAGTATTAGGATGCTGCATCGATTTACACATTTTCCAGTCAACATACGTCTCAATGGTTTGTGTAGGGCTTAATTAGTCGAATTTGTTTGAAAGTGAGTTGACGTGCGGTGGAAATTAAAATCCTTAACTGTTGTTCTAATCCTTGCAACAGCATTATTGAGGTGCTTTCTTGCTTCATTATGGTAGTGCATCCAATATAAATCATAATCATCATCAACGTTTTGTCAGTTTCACCTTAATAAAATAATAATTAATAATAATGATGATAATAATAATAATAATAATAATAATAATAATAATAATAATAATAATAATAAGCTGAGGATTATAAGTAGGAAAATATTTGCTTTGTTGCTTTACGAGTACCAATATAGCAAACAACACCTAACTGAATAATCAAGAACTCTTTATTGTAATTGAAGACATTATTACAAAAACAGCCCTAGTTATTTTTAATGAAATTGAGTTAAGGACACATTTGCTACTATTTTAAATGTCAAGTACAATAGACAAGATTAAAACACCAGTTGAACGAAAATGATTGACGTGTTATTCTTTTATTTTTTGTTGTTTTTCCTGAAAAATAGCAATTTTGACAAGGGTTGTTTTTGTAATAATGTCTTCAATTTTATTTCTTCTTTCCCTACAAGATTTCCTTTATTGAAATACACAAGGTTACTATTTTCGAATAGTATTTGCTGATATGTTCGACAATTTATCGATAGCCGTCGTCAGCTATTCCTCTTTTGTAAAGGTATTCACAGGCAGTGGTTCTTCGCTACATATGGACGTCTTTGGATATAGTATTGTTCGAAATGAAGTCGAATTTTTATTTTTCAGAATTATAAAACTTTACCACAAACTTTGGGTGAAACCAAGCATACATACATACATACATACATACATACATACAGTCCACACCTGTGGAGTATCGGTTAGCGCGTCTGGCCGCGAAACCAGGTGGGCTGGGTTTGATTCCCGGTCTGGGCAAGTTACCTATTTGAGGTTTTTCCGGGGTTTTCTCTCAACCCAATTTGAGCAAATGCTGGGTAACTTTCGGTGCTGGACCCCGGACTCATTTCACCGGCATTATCACCTTCATCTAATTCAGACATACACACATACATACATACATACATACATACATACATACATACATACATACATACATACATACATACATACATACATACATACATACATACATACATGACTTGTGATTGCTAGAATTGTTTGAATGTTAGATGTTATTGATATTTAGTGAGGAAGT
This sequence comes from Periplaneta americana, assembly GCF_040183065.1. Taxonomy (NCBI): domain Eukaryota; kingdom Metazoa; phylum Arthropoda; class Insecta; order Blattodea; family Blattidae; genus Periplaneta; species Periplaneta americana. Next base: position 168,077,616 of record NC_091118.1, read on the forward strand.
ATAATTCTTCTAGCAAGAAAAAAAAAATTAGTAACCTATTAACCGGAAAGATCTTGTAGACAGTGATGGCAAAATGAGTAGCTATGTATAGGTTTTTACAAGTACTTGTTTTTAAAATAAATGTATTCCAACATTGTTTCCTTGTTACTCTGTTTTTATCTCATAGGCTGTGAGTAGCCACTGTAGTTGAAAGCGGATGTTATGCACTCAAGACCTTTTTAGTTAAAATTTGCGTAAAATATGTAAACTACGGTATGAAAGTAATTGCTAATTTTTATATGAGCAGACTAATGCATTAAATGTGGGAGAATTGTTCTGCATTACAATACATTCTCACTCAAACCTGCAAGAATAAGTATGGTAAAATATGTATTTCAAGATAAGGTAGTCATTACTCACTTTAATGTGACAAGTGCCATCAGTACAACAGATAAATGTATGGACATAATTAAGGTGGAATATATTACAACAGTGTTCATGATGTGAGAACAGGAAACGGTAGAAAGCAGTTGGCGTATTATGTTCATCTGATTCTAACTTTATCAAGTCTTAGGCAATGTGGAACAGGGCTGGTCATCCTCGGTGATTGGACGCAAGGTGCACTGGTTCATACCCAGCGAGGGCTATGTATTTTAAATGGCGATAAAATCTTTAGCATTGCTGCTTCGGAAGGAAAGTAAAGCTCTAAGTGTCATGATGTAGATTTGGCACGTAAAACAACCCGTCCCTGACAGAGGCTCAAGACAGAATTTGTAGGTCTACTAGTCTAGTAGTACTACTGCTACTACAAACAATTGATGACCAATGGTTTGAAGATTTCTTGATTATTTAGTACTTTCGAATGTCACGTGTGTTTCATGGAAACAGTGGTTAATATACGAATTTAGATGTGCTCTAATAGATCACTCTTACCATTGGACACCCTAGTTGAAAATATTTGCTTAAATTTTGGTAAAAGTACAACTGTGAAAATAAGCAAGATAAAAAAAAAATACGAACAATTTATACATTAAGATGACACGACATAATCTTAGGCGCTACGGGAAGGAACTCGTGAATTAATCGGCGAGTGTGTAGATCTACGTATAATTTGTAATTTAAAATAAAAGAGATGATGGAAGAAGTATGACATAGGATATTAATATTTCGCGTAAAGTTTCAAAAAGTCAATTTCAGTTGCTGTAGCTGTAATACAGTCGTGTTGGGTTTCGTCCAGAAATTTTAGCGCTACTTTTTTATGGCAGGCTATTTTGTAATGAAAATTTTGATTATTTCAGCACATTCTGTCCACTATTTCTTTCAGATAAAGACTATTCAGGTAATAACGTTTTAGTTGCTTTAGACCAGCGTTCGTCATTACGAAACTGAATGACGTCAGGGCAAGGATTGACTAGGCGGGCAGCGTGGACAGGGCAGCGAGCTATCAGTAGGTAATGTAGCGGCGGGAATGTAATTGCAGTTATGAAAATAATTAAATTTAATCACGGATGTAATTCATCTATAAAGTTTTCCCAGTTTATGCATTGCCTAGATCATAATGTATAATATTGGGCGATCAGTACGCAAGAAAGGGGCAAAAAATCCCGTAAAATAGCATTACAGGAGAGATCAGTAAATATTTTCACTAATGGTTAATTAATTCATTTCAGTCTGTTTCATTTTAAGTACTACGTTAATATAATTTAATGAAAGACGGAGTACAATTCATTATAACAGAGTTCAATAGTATCAGTAGATGGATGGACTTTCAGTTGTCATGTTTTGTAACTTACATATTTTGCAATGAAACACCCATGTGTAAACACACTAACTAAAGTTAAGTTATATTATATTTTATAACACAACAAAATGAAACGGGAAAAGTAGAAATCTAAAATGCAGTATTCAGATTTATTCAGCTTTCATTTCATCCCTAATCTATCAATCGGTTGGTTTCATACACGTAAACTGAAGTACATATTAGACATTCACATTATTTTAAGTTTAATTTTATTAATATGACAAGAATTATCATATAAAGGAGCTGCCACTGCAAACCTCCGACAGTCCTTTTCGTCCGAGCTCACACCGTTGAAGCGAAACAAGTGTGCAGCGGGCGGCAGGGCAAGCTGAGATGACGTCACAGGGCAACGAGTTGATGATCACTGCTTTAGACGCTACACTTTTCTATTACAGTTTTCTACAGTTTTACTAAAATCATTTATGAAATGTTTGTAATAGGTATGAGGACTACTCTCTACTCCATTTAGTATATTTAAGATCGTCAACTGCGTTAAACATTTTTAGTGATTTGGCAATAGTCAACTCAGTTGACAACCCACAGTTTAATATTCAAAGTCTGTTTAAATAAGTTTCATAGATTACAACGATATTGGAATAAAAATGGTTAAACATACAATATTCAACCTGCCTTTTCAGGGTTGGTGCAGCTGGTCTTGAAATATATTGTTATTCTCGCGTATGTTGGAAATGAGTCGTAGGAGTAGCACTGTAAGCTCCAAGTCTGATAGCTACTTGTCTTTCTAAGGTTTCCGTCCGTCTGAAAAAAATACTCCAGAGTTCTTTAAAACGTAATAAAAGCGGAATAGTGACGTAAATCGGTAGAAAAATTGAGGGGGGAAATCCTATCAGTAAATTGGAAATATTCCCCTGTCACATGGCTGGCTACGCACACATCCTGGTCTAAACACGGATTATCGACCTTGTATATTCTTCTTCTTCTGCTGACTTCAGTCTGTCGTGATACAATACCCATCCCTACGTAGAGCGCTCCTTAGGTTACACATCTGTCCTCAGCAGCTTCTTATTGCTTTCTTCGGAAATCTCTTGCTGTATATTTCTTATAAACTTATAAGTGAGGTCCAGTGTTCGCTGCCTTTACTTTTTCTTCGGAGTTACTACAATATTTAATTCATGAGTTAGTCCCAGTTTATAGTTATGTTTTTTATTAAAACGATTTACAGCTCTTTACATTTGTGTTATGAGCAACATTTGTCCTGTTTGTTTTGTTGTTGACCTTTCTGTTTTCTTCTTAATACGTTTTACATTTTACTTTCATTTTGGCTCTAAAGCGTTTATATAACATTCTATTTTATTTCTGTGTCATTAGACTTTTACATATTTATTTTGTTTCTTATAAATGTGTGGAATTTACTCAGCTTTTTATATAAGATGACCCGAAAGGCACTGTCTATTTCAACAACAGTAGAGGATTTAAAATCATCACTTAAAAGGTTTTTGAGGAAATTGATTTGAATCAGATACTGTGCGGAGAAGTGTGTTATAGATGTCCCGGATCGTCTTCAGCGATGTACCAACGTAGAAGGAAAGCAGTTTGAAAAACAATGAGTAAATTACTTTTGGCTCGCTCTATACATATGCATATTTCTATACGATTTTTTATAGGCGATATGGCTTAAAATGTATTTGTGTTCATAAAATTCTGAATTCTAGTACTTTATTTTCATAGATAATATTACAAGAGGTTTTCATGTTTGTATGTAATGTATGTATGTATGTGTATTTATTTATTTATTTATTTATTTATTTATTTATTTATTAGCACTAAATTTGGGTATGCATTCCGTGGCAATGATATATAATATGCAATAACATTATTTTATTAATTACAAAAACTACCCCCCCCCCCAATTGAGGGTAGTCCTTACGGACTCAGTATATACTCATTAAATTTAAAAAAAAACGAAGAAAAGGGCATGAAAAATTACAATTGCTGTTAATGTGGCACCATGTGATTAATTAGGATTTGACAGAATTTTTTTAACACATTTATCACAATGTCTTCCCTCAGAGATGTTGGCAGAGCAAACTGTTGTCGAAATTGTTCGTAAAAAGCTGGTAGTTCCTCGAGCACCTATGAGCAAGCCGAATACCTCAACGTGAATTAAGGTATATTTCAGCTTGAAATAGTTGACTATAGGCTCATAAATCGACTTCTAATTACAGCACTAAAATAACATAGATAAAATAAATTGTAAAATTAATTCTAAGTATAAGTAAGCTTAAATAAATGCAATAAACCTGGGACTATAAGTAAAGACTCGTCGGTAAATTCATGGGATAGAAGTGGCAGTAAAATTATTATCCAAAGGATATGAAAACTCGCGTTATATTTAATAAGGTTATTTCGAAAATAAATAATAGGTAAATAATAACATAAAAATTATAACGTATACTATTATTAGATAATAGATACTTCATTTATTTACTTTATGCAATTTGCATTAAACACGCTTGTTATGACGCTATAAATCATGCACAATTGGCCTAATTCTGGCACTGGTGTCAGATAAGGTTACTTAGCAACTACTGTAGTATTCCATGACGTCATCACCACCTTCATAACATAATTTTATACAACGTGTCCGTGAGTAAAACCTTGAAAACAACAGAATAACATTGTCTTAGATACGGTTTTTTAGCAACCATGCAAATATTACGTCATATCCAGTACTCGTGTATCTACTACGTCATAACATTACATTTTGTAAATGTATAATACTTGTTTTTACATACTTTAATGCTATAATAGCATAAAACGTTGTATGTAATATAACCTTTATTATAAACACTCGTAAAAAATAGCGCGTAAGCGTAACTTCACTCATGCGATAATTACCAAGATTATACAATAGTTATATAAATTACTATTGTATCATTTTAAAATGTTTAGAATTAAGACAAGAGCCATCTAGTGTTAGCTACTTTAATTTCACATTAATGGCAGGTACAACGGAATAATGGAAATATATATTTTTTTATTAAACACAATGCATTAAAAAATGTAATTTAATTAAATGTATAATAATGAAAGTGGCATTCCGTAAAAGTATGTTCATTGGATGTAAATTATCTGAGACCAAAGAAAATTATGTTGATTATTTCTGTGCTTATTAATAATTAGCTCATGGTGTTCTTAAATTATTTGTGTAATTGCGAACCATCAGCAATTGTACGAAAGTGATCAATAAAATTGTCAATATTGCAATGATAGATGGCTCTGATTGATTGAAATTTTGTCCGATTAGTAAATTGGTACATGAACGGAATAGTCTAGTAAATGCCATTTTTTGGGTTTCGATATGTTTAAATGTATTTTATAGGCTGTTACTGTTACTGTTGCTGCAATGACTTTCATCACCGCCACCAACTGCTACCGTGGTAGTGCGAAAGACTAGAAGAGGACATGACTCCCAAAATAAACCATGGGTAAATGGAGCTCCGTAATTTGTAGGGAAGGAAGTCCGTCTAAGGCAAATAAAACCCTGATCTTCCCTGTAAAGGATTTTGCTTTGAGCTAGTAATCCAGACAGCTTCTTGTCCATGGACTTCCCCCATATCCTGTTTTGTCTTCCTACTTCAGTTCATGGATAGCCTTAAAGCATATTGAGGGATCATTTCACCGTTTGCAAAGCCACTCTCTCATTCATTCTCACAGTTGTAATTAAAATGACCTTTTTTAATTGCCACGTCTGACATAATCTCTGGAGTTTTCTAGTTAGCTACAGTACTTACTTTTGTGTTTGATTCAACTTTAATGGAGAAAACATTTCTTTTCTTATACCGCCATTTCTTAAACTTGTTAAGGATAGAACATTCTTGAACTCTTCTTGAAACTTAATTTCGACAGATTGTATGACGCTTGTTTTTTTAATTGTCTCGTATAATTTTGTAGTTGGCTACAGTAGACCTACTTCTTTGTGTGTTTTATCTTTAATGGAGAAAGTGTTTCTTTCTTTATACTGCCATTTCTCAATTTTAGCATAGGGCGTCCTTGAACTTTTCCTGAAAGTTAATTTCGACAGATTGTATGTCGCATGTTTTTAATTGTCTCGTTTGATATATTCTGCGGGTGATTTTTCTAATTGGCTACAGTACTTCTGTGTCTGTTTCAACTTTAATGGAGAAAATATTTCTTGTCTTGTCTGACATATTCTCCGGATAATCTTTTAGTTCTGGAATGGAGGAAGTGTCTCTAATATTGTCATTTCTTAACATGTTAAGGGGTTAGGTGGTTAGGTATAGCTTACATCAGTAAAATTTTTGAAAATATTGAACTTTTTTTCTCCATTACTGTATCTTGTACAATAATGAAAATTGGTATGTTTAAAACATTGTTCTTCTGCTATATGAAAAAAATATATAGGCTATATATTTTTACGATTTAAAAAAATTATTTACCTTTTTTTTTTTTTTTTTTTTTTTTTCAAAATCCAATTCACTGTGCAGTGATGAAGCGTTTCCCTTATAATTAAAAAAGTATCCAACATTCTGTGATGAAATTTTTTGTGTGTATTTATGTATGTCATATTTACAATATGATGCAAAATCACTTCTCTACCTTTGATAGATTGTCTGATAAAAAATAAATTCATTTTAAAAAATGGTCAAATATCAGTATATTCTTCTAACACAAAATAAAAAAAAAGATATTATTTATTAAGGAATGTAGTTGAAAGAGCATGACAATGTAAACATGAGTTTCAGCAATAAAATAAAAGAAAGAATATGAAAAAGTTAACAAGTTTATTAGTCATGAGAGAAACGTTTCATCACTGCACAGTGAACTGCCACCGTTTTAAATTTTGAAAAAAAAAAAAAAAATATATATATATATATATATATAATTTTTTTAAACTGATTTTTTTTTTTTTTTCATATAGCAGAAGGACAGTGTTTTACACATACCAATTTTAATTATTGTACAAGATACAGTAATGGAGGGAAAAAATTTGAATATTTGCAAAAATTTAATTTCTGTAAGCTGTACCTAACCCCTTAAGTATGGGGCATCCTTAAACTCTTCTTGAAACTTCAATTTCGGCAGGTTGTATGACGCTTGTCTTATCTGGTCATAATGCAAGATTAACTTCCATATGACACAGCAACTGCTAAATCTCGACTAATTTTATAATTCACAACCTAATTAATATTTATGTAGTTCGTTATTGATATCATAATACTATAACTCAGCATCCTTAATACACAAAGTCACAAAGCAATATCCAGATCGGTTACCCGAGGTATTGGTAACAAGCTTTAAATGTAAGCTAATTATTGTCCCTAGGGAATTCTGTACGTTCAACCTTCATAAAAATGTTGCTGTGCTAATAAAGCAAGCTACATCGCTGTACTTCAATGACCTTTGCTTTCTCCACACAAGGTGGCGGCGAGGCTTCTTTGTATCTCTGTGCCACTTTCGCTAATGACACTGGTTTATTCCACTATGCAGTTACACCAGCATATCTTCTTCTCTGTTGTCTTTGTATCAAATAAGTATTGCGGCTTCGTGTATTAAGAACATTTAGACCTTCTAGCTACGACCTGCAGTGAACGGGTAACACTGCGTTTTCTTCATCTCTATGATTTCATGTAATAGTTCTTGACCTGCTTTCGGAATCTTTGATTTCTTATGGTTGGAGGGAGTTATTTCTAAATGTTGATGTAATTTATAATAGTTGTCTCCTCTGTAGGCCTTCTAAGCACTGTGGTGTTTGAAGGCCTATTCCATTCCACTTTCTGTATGTTGTTTCCTCCCATGTCTGTCAGATACCAGATACCTGAGACTGCCTTATAACTACTGAATTTTGGAAAAAAAAAAAAAAAATATATATATATATAATTATTTTAAATCGTAAAATTATTTTTTTTCATATAGCAGAAGGACAATGTTTTAATAATAATAATCCGTGGCGCTGCAGCCCATGAAGGGCCTAGACCGACCAGCCGGCTGCTGGTCTCACGCCCACATGCCGAAGCAGAGATGGACGATCATCCAACCAGAATGGAGGTATCGTTTGGTTAGCACGATGATCCCCCCAGCCGTTATAGCTGGTATTCGCAACCGGATTTCGCTACCTATCGTAGCTCCCCAGGTGCATCACGATGCTGGGTGGGCACCGGTCCCATACTCTGGCCGAAATTTCATGAGAAAAATTTTTCCCGCATGACGATCCGAAGCAGCGCGCATTCCATATTGCGAGTCCTAGGCAGGATGCCTTAGTCCACAACGCCACGGCGCGGGACAGGACAATGTTTTACACATACTAATTTTCATTATTGTACAAGATACAGTAATGGAGGAAGAAAATGTTGAATATTTCCAAAATTTTACTGCTGTAAGCTGTACCTAACCCCTTAACGGAGTATGACGGTGAAAATTTATTATTTAACGTTACTTCTTAAATTCCAGCTTTCGCTAGAGTCTGTGAGATTTTATTATTATTATTATTATTATTATTATTATTATTATTATTATTATTTCGGTCATTAATCGTATTGCGAAATTACTTCGGTTTCTCTTACCAGTGTAATATCAGAAAACGTGTCATGCTGTCGCTATTTCTGTCGTACATTTCATAGAATTTCATACATCAAACAGACCTATGGAAGTCTGATCCCTTGAATTGCTAGACGATAACTGACTTCGCTACTTCTGTATAATTTCGCCAAACTTCGAGACCCAACTATAGATAGATACTTCAACAATTACATATTCCGTGGATCGTTATCCATACTTTCCCTCGTAAGAAAATGGTACATTATAGTAATTTTCCAGTTGCTTTCTACATCGATGAGCTCACGTGGGGGGGGGGGGACCGTAATTATTTTATAAGTTTCATAAGATTTATAGTTTGATGTACTTTCAACGAACTGTTTCTTTTCAGAAGCAGCAATTGACATACTTCAAAGATTTTATAAAACACTCAGTTCTACCTATGAACTAACAATTTTGGACTCCCGAGATATCAATAAGGGAAAGTTATATGAGTTACTGGAAATGATAATCCACTGCCACTGTATTTTTGTGTAATATGATCTGACTCTGACTTCATTAAATCCAATATATAATGAAAATAATAATTTCTTTAGTTTTTCTAAAATGTAGAACAGTGTATTGGCACAATATAATTAATTAGGACTGTAGTCTTCCTGGTGTTATATAAATATTGATCCAGAATTTAGTAATATATAAATATTTCTGTAGAATATAATTCCAAAGAAAGCTCTCAATTATCAATTAATATGACAGTATTTGAGGAGAAAAATTCGCTCCGGCTCCGGGGATTGAACCCGGGTCCTTGGTTCTACGTGCCAAGCGCTCTGACCACTGAGCTACGCCGAATTCAATCCACAGCACCGGATCGAACTCTCCTTTAATGTTTCCCTTTTGGCCTGATTCCAAGTTAGGCATATATGTTGACGTTTTATGTCCAAGTCAACTGCCATTATGTTATATTATAAAAAAAATCTTTAATATTCTCAATTATCAGCCAAAGAAGAAGTTTGGGAAGAGCCCGGAAAAGATGACTGTATGAGACTGGAACAGGCTACTAGCCTAAACCGTATCAGAGGTTGATGATGATAAATATTTCTCTGAAATTACATTTAGTCTACCACTGTTCCTAATAGCCGGGTCCGCTAACGATGCATATCTAAATAAATAAATAGCAAGGAAAGCTCCGTCTACAATGGAAATAATAATTATCAAAATTTACTAAACGTACAAAGGTCTATTAAGAGAAATAGACATTTAAAAACGAAACGTTTAGTTGTGAATAAGGAAAAGGAGCAGTACATGGAAGGATAGGAAATATATGAGCTTATGGGCAGTATGTTGGTAGACCGTTTACCGATACGATTGTGAAAAGCATTCGTCCCCTTCCCCATTACTGTCTGACGCACACGCACTCATTATTGATTGTTGGTTGTTCAGAACTTAAGTCATAACCACCTGCGGAGGGATCAGACACAGGAACGCGGGGCAGTTTCCTCACAGCTCAGAAGTTACAAGCCACCGCTGTGAAGTGATAATAGGACTATCTGCTCTGATGATACCTACTTACACGCAAGACTGCACGTGCACAAAACAATCTATGTGGCTATTAGTACATAGGCCAATGCTCCGTTCACAACATCATAGATTGAGTTCACTCGAAGGTGGGCGATGTGCGTCTCGCGTAGTTCACACTGTGGCGGCAATAGTACGAATTTGTTACTGACAACGGAATGTTCAGTAATCATCGATCGAAACCCTTTTGAAAAGTTATATATGGTGAGACATTGTAAGCGAAGATTAAATAAAAGGATTAGCTGGCAATAAGAACTGGAAGGCGCAAATACTACTTGCAAAAATAACTAAAAAGATTTTTTTTTTTTTGCCAGAATGTAAAAATTACTCGACACAAGTTATTCCTGATCCTTCAATAGTCATTCACCATTTGTCAAACTTTGATGCAATACTTTTGTTCTACTTGTGTATTGATATGGTGTCATTTGTCACCAAGGTCACTCATGAGCTGTTTTGTTTATTGTGAAAGCCCAAGTGCGCTGTAGTATTACCAGTACATACGAAACCCATACTATCCCCAGAACTTCACTCCATCCTGTTATTGCTATTACAGATCATAGTTGAAATCAGGGGGAGGTGAAGTGTGTTGGTGAAATGATAAGAGGTAAACGGGAATACCCCGAGAAAAAAACCCTATGCAAAGTATATTTTGTTCACAGATTCCACACGACTTGATCGAAGATCGAATCCAGGCCTTTTGGATGAAAGACCTGCGCGCTAGCACTTGAGCAACAGACGCAGCATTGTTTTTATTTTCCATAATTTCATTCAGTTATTCCCTTGGTTCATTTACGTTTAATTTACTCCATGTGACGTATGTTATAAAATGTCATTTATCCCCCCCCCCCAGAAGGGATTGATACGGTGAAGTAATTCCCCTTGTTTTATGCACAGGAAAAAAAAACTATTTTTTTTTTTAAATTATGGATTAACTATAAAATATCACAAGATTAACGGGAATTCCCCGAGAAAATCTACCTTAACTTCATGGTTCACCACTACTACTTTCACTTGACTCGCCGGGATTTTAATACGTATCTCTGGCCTACAAGACGTTCCAACCGTTAAAATTACGCCTTTAATTCCTTGTCCTACAGGCGATAATCTTGCACTGCGAAAATATTTTTTTAATCAGTTTGCTTTTCTATCCCGCAGTTTCTATGGAGACTTAACATCGCGTATGGAACATAGCAGTTTGCAGTCATTCGGAGGAATTTCTCGAAGCTTGCATGGAATATATCTGAAGGTCATGTTCACAATTAGGAACAAAGTAGTTCTCATAGAACTGGATATGTCTGAAAATTTACCCAGGGAGAATGCCATTGATTTCTGTTCATAGCAATACCTTCTCGTGCTTGCTTCAAAGGCGATGTTTCTGCAAACTATTGCAATATGTTAGTGTGGTATGCGCGGCTAATCGCGAATGAAATGGTACGAGAAATAAACCCTGCACAGGAATGTTTAGCTTTTGGATCAGTGGCGGTCGTTCAGACATTTTAGGAACGAAAGAGGACAAGAGAGAATACCGGAAAGGAGCTTCTGAAGACTAGTTTTGAAATAGAAATATTGTACATCAAAGGTAGAGCTTTGTAAGTACCGTTGAATATATTTATTTTACATGGAAATGGCGTTGAATGCAATCGAGTTTGTGATTTGATTTAATTCTCTGCTTTTAATCTTTTACAACTGCGGACTAAGGATAACGTAATTCGTAATTAACATAGTTTCTTCTAAATAGCCAGATTTCACGGAAGTATACGTGTTATTTATTTCATTTACTAGAAGTTCCATCATACATCATTATCATCATCATCTGCCTGTCAAGTAATAGGCCTAATGGCACGTTACGGTCTCCCGCCGTCTTCGGAAGAATGTTAAGATTTGTGCACCTAGACAAATATTCGGTGTTCTATAATAATAATAATAATAATAATAATAATAATAATAATAATAATAATGTCTGGGCATGTCAGCTCTGAGTGGCCAACATAACTAACCTACGATCGCATATTCAGAACCCAGCTACAGATCTCGGATTTTATCTCTGCCGTTGAATGGCAGTTGGGATTCGAGCGCTTGTCATTGTTGAGGTTGTTGAGTACTTTGTACTACCGCTGCTTTCCCTCTTCCTCTCCACCGCAGTTATGACGTCGCCCACCGGCAGAGATAAAATCCGAGATCTGTACTATAGTCAACTGAAACCTGTTGTAAATGATGGGACATGCCCATAAATAGTGTATGGCAGTTGTCAAGTTTTCTTCGAAACGTGGACAATTACAATTTGTAGGGCTTGAACAATAAGAGTGATGTATTTTAATTTTGAGATTGAAATTTCAATTTAATTCCTGAATACGAGTTATGTTTAATGATAGTTATTTTAAAAAGTAGATTTGCATGAAGCCAGTTTTTAACAACACTCATGCCTTCATTTGTGTAACTGTAAGTACATTTCCAACTTTATGATGGAAAATAATCATGGTGTCTCATCTGTTTATTACGTAATGATATTGTGTTGAGGACTCGAATTAGCTTATCGCTCTTTCCGTAACGCGAGTCAAAGGCACGACGCCTTAAACCACACAACTAGGGCACGGGATGATAATTCTCCTTGCCGTAGACATTTTTCCGAAACTTAGAGGTGTAGGGCCACTCTGGGCATTGATGTCATTTAATTCTTTTTCTTCTGTAAAAAACGAAATGAAAAAATTCGTTTGAGGCAATTTCGTGTTCATCGTCATTTTGTGTATTCGATTTTAAATAAATGTTTTTAATATACAGTATTACAAAAAATTGTTCTTTTTATGTTCATTCCCGGGTAAATACTGAATATGAACAAAATCCGTCCAATGGCTTAAAAAATGCTGTATGTAGGCTTAAAGGGAATGTCCAAAACTACAAATACAAATATACATGACTAAAATATTACCATAAAAATTGTCAGAAATATAAAGAATAACATGTTTATTCTACCAGAAGAAACTTGGCATGACCTTTAGCTGAACCTAAATGTTACACAGCCACTGGAATAAATCATAGCCAGAGTTACGAGCCAAGATTATACAACTCTATTTTGATAATAAATTCTGACCCAGGTTTTTTTAGTTTAATAAATGTAAGAAAAAAAATTAACCAAATCATTTAGTATTCATGTCCTTTTTTCCTTTTTATTAATTTCAATGTACTATTTATTCATTCCATCTCATATTCTGTTCTCCACTTGATTCTCTACTTTTATCTTCGTAATTATTTTACCTGTTCTGTAACAATTGCTTTGGTTTTGTAATTTTATTGTATCTTTGTTATGTTTCATTTAGTACAACCAGATAGATCGGCCTTATAGGCTTTGACGTTAACAACTTTTGTCAGGTTTACTACGCTGCCATCTAGTTATTACATAAGGAGTCATGCCGTAATTCCCATTTGAATTGCATTAGCGACTGTACTGCCATCTCGTGTTCGTTTACGGCAGACGGGTGGCGATCCTGGCGGTTGTTCTCTTGAAAGTGCTGCCGATTTTAACATAGCGATGAGTTATCTGTTACATATATGATCTCTTTTTTATTATTTTTATTTTAGTAGGTTATTTTACGACGCTTTATCAACAACTATGGTTATTTAGTGTCTGAATGAGATGAAGGTGATAATGCCGGTGAAATGAGTCCGGGGTCCAACACCATAAGTTACCCAGCATTTGCTCATATTGGGTTGAGGGAAAACCTCAACCAGGTAACTTGTCCCGACCGGGAATCGAACCCGGGTCACCTGGTTTCGCGGCTAGACGTGCTGACCGTTACTCCACAGGCGTGGACTATATGATCTAGGGTACAACATATTTATAGGTACCGCCCGGGAACACGAACTTGCTGAAACGGGTGTGCGCTGCATCCATAATATGTATTTATTTCATATTATATGTAGCGATAAATACTAAATACTTATGCTGTGTCATCGATGTTAAAAAAACCTGTATTTTTGTGAGAATCTCGAAATAAATTTTTTGCTCAATTACGTGATTTTTTACGATAGTACACACATGTGAAATACTTGTAATCAGCTGTGGAATTTATTCTTTTACGACTATAGGCTATATTTTATTAAAAATTGTACTCTTAGGTCGTGTTTTAGTAAGGGATGAAGGCGTGAAAGTTTTAAAAACGCCACAACGGTCAAGTACACGAGTCTGAGAGCTATTACTCAAGGGATATCAGAAGATTTACTGTAAATAAGATAGACTGAGGCATACAGTACATTAAGATCGCCGAAGATAAGAGTCAATCGTGGTCTTTTGTATCGAACAGAATAAACAGCAGCATCCTTATCTGCGTGCCTCTCCCCATTCAGCTGCTGCTCTGGGGCGTTGCTGAATAGTGCGCAGATGAAAGTCTGCCTGGAATTTAATCAAGAAATTGCACTGAGACGACCTTGGTATTCAACCTTTTCTTACCCCTGTAATAAATCCCTTTGTCACGATAACAAAGCTCGTACACACATACTTTGAAATGTTGGGCTTTTATACATTAAACTTAACTTCGCAGTCAAGCCATTAAAATAACAATTTCAGCAGAGCAGTTTACGTTATGAAACAATAGCTTGCAATATAATTACTTCAGTATCCATTCTGCGTAATGGCTCGATTGTTTTGTTCTGTTATTGGCTTTGTATGACTCTGATAGGCTCTTATTAAGCACGCTGCTGGTAGGGTTTCATGGGAGTTGACATATGCGAGTCATGGATAACCATACTAACTAATTACAGGCTATTAAACGGCATATGGAGCGAGTGGAAAAACTATTTTCATGACACTCATTCACTCGCATACACACGTGCCACAGTTTGTCTCATATTCACTAATAATGCGAGCAATTGTGTACGCAACGGCTGAAATGTGCATATTTACACTGTGTGGACGCCACTGTTGTGGTTCGAGTCCCGTGTAGAACGGGTATTCCTCCATTAACATCAGATCATATGTTTCGTTAACGTTATGCCCCGCGTCTTCCGTGTACTATACAGGTAGAAAACGACTGAAAGAACTGAGGAACCTTCCAAAATTATCAAGCAAAAATCTCCTTTGTAAAGCAGAATTAGGAAATGCTACCAATATGAACATTAAGGTACAAAATATTATTTAAAAAAATCGATATAATCGATATAATATTATATATAATAGTAAATCTCGTGATTCTTAAAAAAATTGCCTGTATAAGCTATAATGTGTACACCAAATTGGTCAACATTGAGTGCTTAGTGCAATGTTGCTATCGCAATTCACATGGAAACTCTAGGTTATTTAGCATCTATGGGACTGGTGATAGCGAAATGGCATTTGGCGAGATGAGGCCGACGATTCGCCATAATTTACCTGACACTTGCCTTACTGTTGGGGAAAACCTTCTCGGAAAAAGCCCAACCATGTAATCAGCGAAGCGGGAATCGAACCCACTCCCGAGCGCAACTCCGTTTGACATGTTCCATATTCTAGTTGTGAACCGATGTACGAATATCATGGAATGTAAATAAATACAATACAATACAATACATACAGTATTCTCTTTTTGACTTCCTGGCAACAGCTCATGTTACTGCTTATAGTGCACCCCAAGTATTCGAAGCTGTCCACTTGTTTTACTGCCTCATTTTGAATTCGCAAGTTCATCTTTATTTTTCTTCCGGGAACCATGGTCTTCGTCTTGTTTGTATTTGAAGAGTACAGAGGGAAAACCTGATAACTCATGTTTTACTGTTTTTACTGGAGAGCAAGTTAAAAGCCTGAAGACCCAGTACAATCGTTTGTCTTTGGGTTATCATTATTCATATTTCAATGGCAAAGGAAGCTTTCAATAGAAAAGGAGAATCTTGCGCAGAACTCTGCAAAAATAATTAAGGGAAAGACTAGTGAAGTGCTTTGTGTGAAGTGTGACATTTTATGGCGCAGAAACATGGACATTACGACGAAGTGAAAAAAAAGCGGCTAGATTTGAAATGTGGATATGGAGAAGAATGGAGCTTGTGAAATGGACAGAATAAGACATTAAGTTGTGTTGGAAAGTGCGGATGAAGAAAGAATGATGCTGAAACTGATCAAGAAGAGAAAAATGAATTAGTTAGGTCACTGGCTGAGAAGAAACTGCCTATTGAAGGATGCACTGGAAGGAATGGTGAACGAGAGAAGAGTTCGCGGCAGAAGAAGATATCAGACGATAGACGACATTAAGATATATGGATCATATGCGGAGACTAAGAAGAAGGCAGAAAGTAGGAAATATTGGAGAATGCTGGGTTTGCAGTGAAAGATCTGTCATTGGCATTAAACTGTGAATGTGTGTACATATATAGCCTTTAGTTTCTGGACTATAATAATATTATTCTGGTTTATCCTACTGTTTAATGAAATCGGTCGTAGAAATTCCTTGCGTCAAAATCGGTCTTGTCACCAGGCTTACTGTGGCTGAGATGGTGTCGATTACCATATCAGGAGGCGTGGAAGAAATTATTTCTAATTTTAAAAAGTGCATTGGAGTGTAGGTTCTTGGGATTGACTAATAATGTCGTGTAGGTGCTTCCGTCTGATATGTTACTGACGTCAGCATGCATATGCTTCATTCTCGCTTATGTCTATCCATTTCTTGTCTAATATGGTGGTGCCTTAGTCACATAATGACGCTTTCTCACTTCTAATATGGAAGGGACCAAACCCAAATTTCGCTTTGTCATATATTATTACTTTCAGCGTGTGTTCTTTATGATGATAACACTTCTCACATGCTTATTTTTTGTTTTCAAGACACCCTTTAGTCTCAGAAAACTCGGCCCTATTATTTTTGCCAGTTGTGGGCGCCTTCTCAAGGGTTAAACAGGCAATATAGAGATGTATAAAGTTGCATAGCCTGTATGGTTTAATCCCTTTTTAAGTCCTCGGAGCCTAAGAGTAATTTACAGGGTAATTATACCTGACCCGGCTTAGCTAGGACATTCAAGCATGTTATGTGAAGTTTCTCCCTCATTTCCACACACATGGCATCATCCACGAGTGCCATGACTTGTCTGTGTAATAGTGGCTTATAAATATTTGTCGCAATGCTTGTATTTATATTTAGTGACCGAAGAAATTAATTGCAATTGTGAAAAGCAAATATTACGGATATAGAAACGTATCCCGCATGGACCTACCTGCCTTTTGAATTACTTGTGGCGATACCAAACATTTATTGCGGAAGTAAATTGCACGTAATGTATAGATAAGTGTTTTTTTTTTCAAAACTTTTGAGATCTTGTTATTTTGCCATATTTTCGTAACATCTGTGCTTAAATTAATACCACAAAGTAATTAGTGCGAGCAGTATTGTTTATTATAAAAAATTAACTTTCCGTTTGTCCGACTTACACACCACTGCGAGAAGGGGAAGGAGGATTAACTTGCTCGTAAACTAAACGTCTAAAAAATGCGAATTTCCCTGATCTTGGGATCGACATTAGCCATGGCCACCGCAGAGACATCACATAACAATCACAAGATGGCGGAGGAACATCCATTCTTGTGGACGGGAGATAAATGTATTGCGTTGATTACGAACCTCGGATAGCATACGCTGACCACATAGCCACCGCGACGGACGTGTATATAAGTATCAACAATTTTTAGTTCGAATTTTTTATGGACTGTCAAGATTTTTCCTCTCTATGGGTTCGTAATGTAATAGTTAGCGGCTCTCTAAATGCAAGATGGAATAAAATGCATTAATTCACATGAATTACAGTTCAGGTCATGACTAACAAATTTTATTACTATTTTTGTTACGGCAAATAATCTATTGAGAATTTTTAGTTTTTTTCTAGAAAATTAAATACACAACGTTAACAACGCTAGAAAGCATAAAAAAACAGTACGTACTCTTTCATTCTACTGACTTGAGAAGGGTGTGTATAAGTTAATTTAGGTATCCTGACTGCAGCCTTGCTGAATTTGAACAGCCATGTTACTTCCGTTGAGTGAAGTTTAGAATAATAGTTAAAAAAAAAAGTTCTCTGGAATGAGAACTTAACTACGAAATCTTGCGTTTAAGATATGAAGCATCAAACATTTTAGAAGTCGGTTAACAGCGTTCAATAAAACCACACTCAAATGTGTATGTTGAAAAATAATATTTTGTCAGGAGGGAGGTGTGTTATTAGGAATTCGATATATACTCTAATTCGATATATGCTGGTGTAACGTACGTTAAGTTGTTGTTTCAGAGAACGCCTCAATACCTTTTTAGTCGATTAATCTAAATCTGTAGGTACTTTTTAAAACTAAATTGCAACTAAAACGTAGTCTGAAAAATAGTTTACTGTACTGTACGCTGCTCTACAAAAAGCCTCATATTTTTAAGCAATTTCATGAAATCCTGAATTAAAATTTAATACGAAATGTGTTTTTTTTTCTTTTTTATATAGCCTCCAAATGAACAAATTATTCTTATAATCATTTTTTCTCATACTTCTAAGAATACAGTATCTGAGAAGAAATGCCATATGTTCCTTCCCACTCTATAAATGGTTTATTGTTGTAAAAACATTGATATCTCTCTCTTGTTTTGTTTTACACTATTCCCAATTTTCGCGAGAGTTAATAAAATGTTTCCATCTGGAAATCGTTGGCGGAATCCACATGCACGAAAGAAATTTCCTGTCTTCCTGCTCGCGTACTGTCTGCCTCCGAGAAAGAGGAGGGGAATGTTGCTAGTTGCAACGCCGCGCTCTGTCCCTGTACCTTCCACATGCTTCACTAGAGACTTCTGTAGTAGCTTCTTTACTTACGCTGGGTGTAGTTTGGAGAAATCGCTATGCACTGACAGTCGGACCTACGGCATCCCGCAATCTGCTTCTTCTATTGATTGCAACAAGTGTAGTACTAGCGAATTAATCAATTATTAAAATTGTTGCTATAGATGGTGAAATATTATGACATCCATATTTTGAAGCATCATAATACTTTCTCTTTATGCTTAATGTAGTGGTAAAGTGAAAATAATCGAGCAAGCGTTGCAGCCGATATTACTGATATTTCCTCCGCCTCTTCTCGTCTTATCGATGTGGTTGATGCGGTCTCTCTCTCTCCCATTTGCGCCCTTTCGATGCTTCGCATATGAATTAATTCATTGTGAACCTCTTTTCCAGAGCGGTCGTTGACGACATCCTCGTGCTGTGACGTCATCAGCACGTGCGATAACAGCAAGAGGGGCGTGGCCTCTGCCGGCTGGACCACGCCCACTACCGGCCAACACCACCATCACCATCAGGCTGGACCGGCTTCTGGTGACGGTGAGCTCCACCGGCCATCGGCATCCGTCATCCACAGGAGGTAAGATTTGATTTCCTTATATTGAGTAATTGAATGTTTCTGATGGGTTCTTGTACTCGTACATAGCACGAAATAGTTCGTAACTTTCTCCAACTACTAGGGTTCTCATATCTCTGGCGGGATATATTCTTACGTATTTTCTTGCCCGGCGTATATTTACGATATAGTTGTAGGATCAATGTCAACAATTCTGCGTTGTCTGCTTATTCCGAATAACAAAATAAATTAATTAATATGAATGACTGAATGTAACTTACGTATTAAGAAAATGATGTTATGGGAGCTATAAGAAGAGCAAATGAGTCGATAAAACATTATCCAAGAATAAACATTGGAAAAGAGAAAAAACATAATTGAACAGGAATAATGAGAAACCCCACATGTCTAGAAAACTAAACTTTTCAGGAGATACAAAAAACGTCTCGGGTCCTAGATTTGTGCTCAATTTTTTTTCTGAACACTTTAGCTAAAATGAATGTTGATGGAAATATGTGGACTTTCTCTTCGTAATATCATGAGTCTACGTGTTTGGAATACGAAATCATATATAACTCAATTTCGTAAAAAAAATGGACATGTGGAGTTTCTCAATATTGTGATTCAATTGACATAACAGATTGACAGCACGTGTTTAATATAAAATTATCATACCAAGACTAAAATTCGTAAGATACATGTGATGATGTTAGTGAGCGTTAGATCCACCACTGATTCCGCCTACGAAACCATTAAATACCTCCCACATGTCTCGAATGTAATTTGGGCTGCCTAAGCAAAAATGAACGACTTAAGTCATATACCCTGTACAGATATGGATTATTCTATGTATAATCAATTCTGACCTGATCAATGGCCATCGGTCACCAAACAAAAGCATATCATAATAGCGCAAAGTGTATGTATGCCATTAAATGCAATTGTGTGCTGGAAAATACATCTCCAAAACAAAAGGGAAGACGTTAATTATAAACAGAGAAAAATGTATTGGTTTCTCGAAAGCCATTTCGAGTTATTAACACATAATAAACTGTTGCTTTACAAATAAATGTTAAAACTCTGCAACTACGGAGCTGCACCAAGGAAAAATATTGAGGCTCATTGAGAATACGCTTTGGTGCATAAGAAATTATTACATCCACAAGGATTTAAATCGGAAAAAAAATTGAGTTGCAGTATGAATGCCCTTTAGTAGCCTATGCTTAAAAATATTACGTACGGTATATAGTAACAGCTTTATTTTGCCTGGTAGATTTACCACTACTATGAGTAGGCTACGTCAAAAGCAGGGTAGACCAAGTTAAAACTTCGATTCAAACTGTAACAGACCATATGGTCTAAGACATACCAAATCGATAACAACCCGCATGGAGTTAGACGATGTCGACGTAGTTTGCTTGCTGGAACATCTTATATTTTTTAATTCTTCTCTCGCTAACACAACAACAAATTCCACAATTTAATCTACAGCTGACCACTAGGATCCAGAATACAAAGCAGAGGTTAAATTATATTACATTATGCATTAGCCTATAATGGTAGTAAGCGCTCGTTTCATAATTTTCATACGAGCGTCTTAATTACCATTATAGGGAAGTTTCATGCGACTTTTTATGCTTGACCATTTTTCTAACTTGAAATTATTAATAAGTATTCATGTTATGGTTATCGAAGTGAGGAGCGGAACTGACCTTCTAAATTTTGAGATGTGCGCAGACGCGAAAGTATTGATTTTTTCCGAGGAACGAATGTCATTGATCTTGATATAATCTGGAGAATAACATGAACATTAATCTTGATAATACCTGGAAATTGATTTAGAATTGAAAAACGAGATGACAAATTGAATTTATTTGAATATTATTTACAATTAACGCTAATTATTATAGTAACAGAACATAACCTTCTGCGACAGTATTGGATTTCCAGCCTCCGTGACGTTTTGCTAGTTGTCTTTCGATTGCATATCCGAGAATAATCGATACTTGCGCTTTTATAATGCTACAGTGGTGATTTCTCATTGGCTGAACAACTGAACTATAATGAATAGATGTACTTTAATGAGGTGCATTAAAGGGCTACTACCAGGTGTATAATTACTACATTTCGGCATGGTCGAGCATAAAAAATACAATATGATTGCGGAGAGAATACGGAACAATGATACATTTAAAAATAAAGTACAATTTGATTTCGGAGAAACATGAGATGAAAATACATTGAAGAGTAATGAAATGAAGTAAAAAAAATTACATAGTATTATACAAGTGATTGTGTAAAATGGATCATGAATCTCTCAATGTCATTAGACAAATTTTGTTAATGTCCTCGTTAGAAAATTTAAGAGAAAGGAGAATGGTCTTGGTTAACTTAAATGAAGTTCCCCTAGCGCCAAAAAGAAGTCCTTTCACTTCCCATGTATTAATACTCATTTTGTATCTCTCACTGAAGTGAGGAATACATGGGTTTTAAATAGACTTCTTTTCATCGTTAACGTTATTGGCTTGTTGATCATCATCCTCAAAACGGACAGTGGGGTCAAGAATGAGGCTTCTTTGATTCCGGCGATCGATGGCTATAATGTCTGCTCTTCTCGTTGACCCATTCTCAGCCAAGCAGTGCACTTCTTCGTAAACCTCCCACTTTGCCTTCCGAAGAGTGGTTGCGATGGAGCTTCTCACATTTGCTATTGCAAGCTTCACATATTCAAACCGTGAATGGCTACATATGGTATAATTCGAGCGTTTATGGTTATTGCTGTGGAACTTTCTGGTTCATATTACGATGTTGTGATGGATTCCGTATTTCTATTTTAAAGTGGTATTAATTAGAATATTATAGAATCATCATGAATCGAAGTTCGAAATTAAAAAGTACGAAAGGGAGGGCCGAATATCGAACGCTGTTTTACAGCCGTCTGCACCTCTCTGTCGATACCATGATATGAGAAATGTCTCAATTCCGGTGAGGAATATGTTGAAAAAAAGCTCAACAATTGATGTGTCTGTTCCAATAAATTTTTCCAGTGCAATTGTGTTTTCTTTCTGTTTACGGCCTCTGGCGAACTTATTTTTTACGGCCCTCGTAATTGCGATCGAGTGGCCAAAATTTGTATAAGCACTTCTTTTGACATTATTAACACAATGAAAGAAAAAAAAAAACTTTTTTATCTGCCCCCACCAGAATGTTTGCTTTTAAGAGCCATGAACTATTATCGAGAGATCCGTGTATTATAAATGTTTGTTTCTTTACTCAGATGCATCGTATGAATTAATGTATCAAGTAGTCCACTGAACCTATGTCTATTTGTTATTTTAGCTGTTCTCAATCGGTACTTAAATTAAAATACAAGCGCTGCGAGTTAGAGAATTTCAACGACGAAAAGTATTGTGTGTCCGCCCCTGGTGTTGTGCATGATGTCTAAAATAATTTATGAACGGCTTGGATCGGACACCCTGTACATCCTCTTACATAACGTTCTGTGTCTATTTAGAGTTTTTTTCATGTACAGTTCATCGTAAATCTGTGTTTCGGTTTTTTAGGTATTTTTTTATTACCAGACCACATTATTTTACAGGCACTAAATATGTAGCTATGTTTAAGTTCCTAGAATAGGCTCGTAAAATAACAAAACATATACAGTACATTTAAAATGTTATAACAGGCCTTCAAAATTTACTGTTCCTTCTATTCAGAACCATGGCACTCGAATTTAAATACTTTATAAAAACAACAAATCACTGAATCATAATATAAATATTATCAATTCATCAACAGGTATTCAAATATTTAAGGAAAAAATAATGAACGCAAGCTACGGAATGCAGAGAATTAAAACACTTTGTTCATAATTTGCTTCGTAACACACAAAATAGTAAATTTCTCCAAATTGTCCACTGCCAACCTTAAACTGAGAAAAATTCTCTACACAAACAGAGGCTAGTAGGACATTGATAAAATTAGTTATATATTTTTATTTAAATTTCATCGAGGAGAACTTCTCTAGATTAATACGCCTCGTAAATGAAAAACCTGGACTTGTCACGTCTCACATTATAGAATTGCCACAGTAAGTTAAATAAGACATAGCTTAACTAAGAGCAGATCAGTGTCTTCTGAGAACTCTTGTGATGTACGGTCGAAGCTTATATTTCGTATTACTAGCTAATTTGTTGTACTTAACCTTCCTGTACATTATTCACCGCTGTACGGCTTTTCAAAGAAAATACGAATTTCTACTTTGTGTAGTAAATCATTCGCTCTTCTTCGACTAGGCCTATTCTTTTCGTGCCTGAATTGCCCCCAAGCGCAAGCACATGTTTGGTTGCATGATTCCAAAAAGAAACGTGAATCTTACTCACAATGTAAAGCTAGTGTTAATATAAAGGTTGTATGTGTTATTCTGGGGAAAAGCCGCCTTGATAGCAAAATGTTCACTATTTGACTTTTTTCCGCCTTTTTTAGAAACATTTTATCAGAGCAAAAATGTCGATAGGTGTATAGCTTTACTATATTACATATCTTTACGTAGACCTACTTGTTGACGGTGCGAAAAAATAAACGAGAATAATACAAGGGTAACGGGAATACAAGCAGAACAAGGAGAACAAAGGGAATGCAAAATGAACAAGGAGAAGATAAGGAGAGCAAGGAGAAAATAAGGAGCGCAAGGGAAGACAATAAAAACAAGGAGAACAAGAAAAGAAGGGGAATACAATGACAAGAATTGAAGACACGGACAATAACGGGAAGACATGGACTTAAGGGGAAGACAAGGAGAGCAATGAAAAGAAAGGAAAACAACGAGAAGGCAAGGAGAACAACGGAAGACAAGGAGAACAATGGGAAGACAAGGAGAATAACGGCAAGATATGGAGAACAATGGGAAGACAAGGAGAACAACGGGAAGACAAGGAGAACAACGGGAAGACAAGGAAAAACAACAAGAAGACAAGGAGAACAACGAGAAGACAAGGAGAACAACGGGAAGACAAGTAGGACAACGGGAAGACAAGGAGAAAAACGGGAAGATAAGGAGAACAACGGAAAGACAAGGAGAACAACGGGAAGACAAGGAAAAACAACAAGAAGACAAGGAGAACAACGAGAAGACAAGGAGAACAACGGGAAGACAAGGAGAATAACGGAAAGACGAGGACAACGGGAAGACAAGTAGGACAACGGGAAGACAAGGAGAACAACGGGAAGATAAGGAGAACAACGGGAAGATAAGGAGAACAACGGGAAGACAAGGAGAATAACGGGAAGACGAAGAGAACAACGGCAAGACAAGTAGAATAACAGGAAGACAAGGAGAACAATAGGAAGACCTGGAGGACAATGAAAACAACGGGAAGACAAGGAGAATAAAGGATAGGCATGGAGAACAAGGGGAACAAGACTGATACATGAGAACGAGGGGAATACAAAGAGAAGAAGAGGAAGACGAGGAAAACAAGGGATTGCATTACATTTTTATGTGACTGTCAATTCCCAATCTTATTCACTCCCTAAACCTAGTGAGGAGAGTGATGCAGTTTCATTTTAGAAGTAAATTTCACATGGCATTATCATCATTGATTATCCGATTTTGAAAAGCTCATTTATGAGCAATACTGAAGTACATAGCCAGTGAGCTACAAAAGACAACTCGACCCCAAACATCGTATATTTTATTGTTCACTTCTAAATCTCGTCTACAAATATAATTTTGTATGTAAGCCCAACTATAATAGAATATTTCCATTGCTGTTCGTTCTCGTTCGGAATTGAGAACATACGGTGTAGACGCATCGTGACAGGCCTGAATTTATGTACTATATTCGGTATTGTGCTAAATTTGAATTTATAGGGAATGTTTGATAAATTTCTTTTTGCTCAACTATTTGTTTCGTAACTTCGTTGGCTCGCCATTAATTATCTAGTTCTGACATGTCTGTTACTTTATTTGTGCCAGCGCCTTGCAGTACCGCAGCTTGCCAGGCACGACTGACGTTTGGGTTGCAGCATCACGGCGATAATAACATAACTGTATTCAGTAGTGGAGTTCAATCTAGTACAGCGGCTTTGTACTCGCGTACCTCTTCCATCTTCCCACGCGGGATGATTTTACGTTTATGTATTCTAGTCTAGTTGACTATAATTTAATGCATGGGCGGAATATTCATCATGCAAACATTTTAATACTTTTCGGACATGTTTCTAGTTACAGATTATAGGCTTATTTTTATATTATACTGTATATTTATGCATATAGGGTGAACTGTAAGTAATGTCATTAATTTCAAGGGGTTATTCTTTCAGATATTACGAACAAAAAAGTTAAATACAATTTTGCTCGTTTTTGCTTCCTTTTCGAGAAAAAAATTGTTTTATGTGAAACATTTCATAGCATGTTTCGGGAAAACCATTGGTTTAATTCTCAATATGCTCAATCAATTCAAGATAACAGTGTATTATGATAATAAATTATTGAAAGAATTTTAATTTTTTCTTAAAAGTGTAGAAATTTGATCCGAACAAATGTAACATTGTAAAATTCCTTTACAGAACGAAAAGTTCCATTTGTTCGGATCAAATTTCTGCACATTTAAAGGACAAAACAAAATTTCTTCAATCATTTATTGTCACGATACAATGCTCTCTTAAACTGAATGACCATATTGGGAATTAAATCAATGGCTTTCCCAAAACACGAAATGAAATATTCCATATAAAACATTTTTTTTTCTCGAAAAGGAAGCAAAAATGAGTAAAATTGTATTTAACTTTTTTGTTTGTAATATCTCAAAGAATAACCTCCTGAAATTAATGACATTACTTACTGTTCACCGTGTATATCACTTTTTCCTAAGTTAAAATCGTTTACGTTATGAAGAATTCGCGTTGAAAGATTATGAGTGCATTTTGAAAGTTGAATTATCGTCTTTATTTGTGTTTTTTTTTTCCTGGAGATGAAACAGAGAAATTGAATTAGATGCGTTTATTTACTTGTTACTTGTAATTTATTTTTCTTATTAAAGCGGTATACGCGCATAAATCTTACATTTTTTATTCTCAGTTTTTACGAGTATATTACGAGCACTACTTAACATTTCAGAACGTCTGGCCCGCAAGTAGGTCTACACTTTTGTTAATAGTGTTGCTTATTTAACTTTACTACAGATAAGTATATTATTATTATTATTATTATTATTATTATTATTATTACTATTATTATTACTATCATCATCATCATCATCATCATCATCATCATGCACCCCTTCTAATAATATCTTATGTGAAGTTCAATAATTGTGTTGTAATTTATATTTTGAGACACTTTTCAATTCAGAATTCAGCCTCCCAACTAACACTCTATATGCATTTCTGGATTCGCCCATACGTGCTACATGCTCTATCCGTCTCAAACGTCTGGAATTAATGTTCCTAATTATGTCAGGTGAAGAATACAATGCGTGCAGTTCTGTGTTATGTAACTTTCTCCATTTTCCTGTAACTTCATCCCTCTTAGCCCCAAATATTTTCCTAAGCACCTTATTCTCAAACACCCTTAACCTATGTTTCTCTCTCAAAGTGAGAGTCCAAGTTTCACAACCATAAAGAATAACCGGTAATATAATTGTTTTATAAATTCTAACTTTCAGATATTTTGACAGCAGACTGGATGATGAAAGCTTCTCAACCGAATAATAATAGGCATTTCCCACATTTATTGTGTGTTTAATTTCCTCCCGAGTATCATTTATATTTGTTACTGTTGCTACGTGTAAACCACAAGTGATAATTAATTTAAATTAATTAATTAATTAAGAAAATTGAGAAAATAGTCTCCATTTTTTCCAGTCACAACATCTCTAATATGCTCTGTACAACATTCAGAAGGACATTCTTAAAAAATATGTTTAGTTTTGCTCGTAATTGGTCGCTCCAGTTCTTCAATATATCAGAAGACGAATTGTCGCTATTTTAGATAAACCTCCTACTGTCCTATTTATCTTCTGACAATTCGCAGATACAGTTGGATGGTTCATCCTCGGGTGTCTTAGAAATTTTTTCACATTCTATGTTCCATATTAAACGATCACAGTATTTACACCTTACTGATGTTAATGAGAGGAAAAATCAGCGTAAAATTGTTTAGAAGAGGTGGATGAGATTGATGGGGAAATGGCAGAATTGTGCAAGAAGGGGTAGTTTGAATACAATGCCTTTTCTAGTATTGTCCTCTTCCGTTTCAAATTCTACTCGAATCCGCCCCGATTTAAACCGAGATATCCTTCGGGAATACACAATATTCTATCATTCGTCACAGACGGGTTTTGAAACCAGGGCCACGGATTTGTGCATGGGAATTTAGGTGTAAACCACAAGTGATAGTTAATTTGAAGAGCTTCCACTTATATTTATAAGAGCTGGGAATCCCTCCCTCTGCCGTCAGCAAGATCCGCCTGCAGTGAGTCCTAACCCCTATCTCGTTATTAAG
Source organism: Periplaneta americana (assembly GCF_040183065.1). Classification (NCBI taxonomy): domain Eukaryota; kingdom Metazoa; phylum Arthropoda; class Insecta; order Blattodea; family Blattidae; genus Periplaneta; species Periplaneta americana. The sequence goes on from NC_091118.1 coordinate 168,105,312, forward strand.
TTCATCTATGTAGGACAGTTCCATTGGTCTTCCCTCGTGGTCGCGTTGCGGAGCCCTCACTCCATTTCGCAAGCACGTGGAGAGTGTGTGTCCTCTTATTGATTGCCGTACAATTTCGCTCTTATTGCTTGAAGAAGACGGAGAGACAATTACATGGCTCTTGTGAGGAGCAGATGAAGCGGTTTGAGGAAACTGCTTTGACTCATTCCTTATCTGACATTACAGTTCCCTGTATCACCTCATCAAACTTGCTCCCAGGTTCGCTACGGGAGGCGGAGCTCAGCGTTGTTTGATGCCTCATAAAACTAAATTCCTGTAGCAATTTCTCTCTTAATCTGTTTCCATCTGAAGCGACTGTTCGGATATTAAACTCCTCCTGTATTCAGAAGGCTGTATTGTAATACTGGCTGAAAAGACCTTCGCCATGGAACTGTAGAAGAGTAAGATTGCTAGATTTGTGACAACCAGGAGCATAGTAAGTTTGTCGCATTAACCTTTTTATGCATTTCAAATTACATCGATTTTTATCCAGAATTTGAACCCTGATCTCGGATATAGAAAATGATTTTATTGGCACTTCGACAAATAGAGAGAATATTTGAGACAAAATTATGTTTTAATAATATCGTAGATGTTTATTTGTGCAACTGTTCAGACGTAGGTTAGATGATGGAAATTGTGTTTTTCATTTTTGTTGCTGTCAACTTCCACTGTATCAAATAGAATGAACTATGACAGTGCAGTGCCACTTGTCACGAAATGAACTAGTAGTATACGCCAAGTTGTCGTTTTCAATTACAGTTTGTCTGAAGCATCACTTTCAAAATTGTTCTTATACAGGTTGATTCACGAGGATTTACCGTCCTTTACGGAGCTTATTTCTGAAGATATTTTTAGCAAAAACGTCATATAAGCTTAGTTCCTATTCTAAATATTTTCAGAGTTACACTAATTTAAAGTTCAATTAGACCGTCTATGCTTATCTGTATTACAGTTATAATTTATTGATTTCTTACATTACATTATTGGCCAGGTTTAAATTTAGTATCATAAATACATCTGATGATGGTACACTGACGTACCGAAAACGTTAATGTAAGAAATCAATAAATTATAATTGTAATACAGATAAGCATAGACGGTCTAATTGAATATTAATTACTTTATTAGTCAGCTTATCGGAACATCAATACAAGATGAACCTAATTTAAAGTTGTTTTTAAAATACGTTTTTCTTTAGTTTGAAGGTAAAAAAATAATACAAATAGAGAATGGCCCATTTCTTTAATTTGCAAGTATTATGATGCTAAAAATGTGCTGTGAACTCCTTAGTTGCTTTGTACAGACATCGTTTTCTATTTTTAACTAGAAAATTACATTATTCTTACGCACTTATAACAATTATTACACATCACACCACTTCCACCGATTTAATTATTTGCAGTTCAATTTTGTACCCTAATTTACAGTCTTGGAGAGTTCACAACACATTTTAAAAAAATGTCGCCGTCCGCTTGAGTTCACGCTTGTGAACGGCACTCGTCGCTCTACATAACTGCATACGGCTATCTTTGATTTCCGTAGCGCTCGCGCTGGCTGCTGACTGCATGCTGACCAAGATCACGCGTTCACAGCAATGCGTTCCAATAACGAAACATAACTCTGTAAATATTGAGAATAGGACCCATGTTTATATGACTTTTTTTGCTCAGAATGTCTTCGGAAATAAGTTCCGTAAAGGACGGTAAATCCTCCTATATACTACGCTATATTGTTGCTTATTTCACTGCAATTCATGGCGCATCATGATTTCAGTTAGTAGGGCAATGATATTCCGTATCGTAGAGCTAAGCTCATATTCCATACTTCTATAATAATTAGTCTAGGTAGAGCTGATTATTTTGAGTAGACATACTTTGTATTGTCATTAACTAAGCCCATATCAGACAAAATCAGGGTTGCTAAAAAATAAGGCATAAAACAGAACTGTAGGGAAAAATCAAAACAACTAATTCCAGAGTAGTTTAATAGTAGTTTATAGTATAAAAGACTAAAATTAGATTTTATGCGCTAGTGGAGAGTTTAGCACCCGAGGCGAAGCCGAGGATGATAATTTTCACTAGTGCCTAAAATCTGTTTACTCTCGTGCCCTATAGAATATTTTATCCATTACTGATATTTAAATTTCATTACCGGTGACTAAATTTAATTTTATATTGTACGCCTTTTCTTTGTTATGTGTTGATTGTGAAAAAGTTATCGATGGTATTTAGGTAAAAGGGCTTAACCCTCATTTTTTAAATTTGATGTTTTTTTGCTGTAATTAGTTAAAATGTAATTACAAAACTTGAAGATATGTTTTTGACAATTATGTTTACATTCTTTCATGTAATGTAACTAATAATAATGTGCTAAAATTTAATTATAGGTGTTTCTGAAAAAATATATAATATATTGTGTGATAAGCCCTTTTACCTGAACACCGTCGTTATAAATAAATGAATGTATGGATTTTATGGTTAGTAATGTGTTGATTGTCATGGTAAAAGTTTTTAATTCACAGTAGTGAATTAAAAACTTTTATGCTCGACCATGCCGAAATGTATTAATTATACACCTGGTAGCAGTCCTTTAATGCATGTCATTAAAGTACACCTACTCATTAAAATACAGGTGTTTTCAGCTAATGACAACTCAGCTTACAGGTGTTCAGCCAATGACAAGTCAGCTTTGTACCGTTATATAACCGCAAGTATCGATTATTCTCGGATATGCAATCGAAAGAGAATTAGCGAAAAGTCACGGAGGCTGGAAATCCAATACTGTCGCAGAAGGTTATGATCTGTTACTATAATAATTAGCAATAATTGTAAATAATATTCAAATAAATTCAATTTGTCATCTCGTTTTTCAATGTCGAATTCAATAATCAATGTTATACCAAGTTTAACGGGATTACATCAAGGTGAATGACATTATTGTTCCTCGGAAAAAATCAATACTTTCGCGTCTGCGCACATCTCACAATTCACGACCTAGAACAAGGTCACTTCCGATCTTGTCAGATACAAATAAAATGTATACATCTGAATAATTTCAAGTTAGAAATATGGTCGAGCATAAAAAGTCGTATGAAACTCGCCTATAATGGTAATTACAGTAAGAAGCTCGTATGAAAATTATGAAACTCGCTTGCGCTCGTTTCATAAACATCCATACTCGCTTCTTAATTACTATCATTATAGGCTCGTTGCATAATGTACTATTAATTCAGTGCTGTGAATAAAGACATTGTTTAGGTTGCTAAGGACGATGAAATGAAGACCAGTTTAGATACCAACCATGGATAAAAGTGTTGCCACTTGTATGGGCAGTTGCGCTACTTACAAATTTTTAACGTGAGTGAAAAATAGCAGGTAAATTTTACCTATATGCATGTAAATCAGGTATAGGGTTCTTGTAATAGGACTTCTATTATATGTGCTGACCGCCGGAGCGGTGATTTGCTTCTCGGCGGCTGGACATGTCGCAGGCGGCCGCACTCGTACGTTAAGCCCGCTACTTAAAACGTGTACAAAATCGTACCTCACATAAGATGCTGGAAATGTTCCTTGGCCTGATGCTGAGGTCGGCGTCATCCCCACTTTAAGTATATGATCACTCATCTCCTAATAAAACCTTTGAAATACAGCAACTGCTGCTGTTGTTTTTCTAAGGCTAAGACAAATATCGGGATGAGCCCTAAAAAAATAATAGGCCGAGGACCTACTTCTCTCATTCAAAAGATTCGGCATTATTCCAAATTAAAGTCTTCAAAATGTAAATCTTGGATTTCGCATATTGGCTTTGGTACATGAGCGAGTTACAAACTTTGCATACTTCCCTCTCCGCCCCCTTTATGTGGTAGCTATTAGGTTACGTTCATTTTCGGTTTTCCTCTTCACAGTTTCTTCAGTGGAACGGCGTTGCTCGGAGTGAGACAAGTGGCAAACAGACTTGGAGCTCACATATTCAGTTTTTCTCAATTCCTAACTCTCTTGCAATAGGACGTGTTTTCGCGTACCTTCTCAAGGTTTTTTTCATCATTTTCCCCATTAATTAATTTATTTATTTATTCATTCGCTGACCTGCATCATATTCTATCTCTCACGTCGTCACGTGAGTTTCCTTGACCTTTATCTACATGAGTAGGCTTATGTTTATGTGCGCATTTACGTTTTGCTGAATTCAGAAATGCGTGACAACTCCTGCCTTGCTGTCAAGCCTGGCGCCTATACATCCCACCTGAATGCCAGGTAGTTGAGAATATTACATATCTGATTGTGCTCGCAGTTACCTCATCTATGCACATTGTGAATTGAATGCGAGATTAGGGAGGGCGTGTGAATGGAAGGGCTCGTCTTGAATTTCTCTGTAGAATTTCCACTGTTTGATATGCTTCTCGCTTCCGTTGCTAGAAGGGAGCTTTTGAGTGTGCAAGGCGTCGTTGCAGCACCTTTTCTCCTTTTCCCTTCCTGTATATTTTCGTGAAGTCTGATGCAGGCAGACTCCTGTACTGGGTCTTGAGAGGAATTGTATGTTGACTTATTTCAGATTTCTGGATAATTTTAGAAGTCTTCGGTCGAAAAAGAGATTATGAGTTAGTTCTTTTCATTTATACCCGCTTGTTGTAGCTCACTTGCAGTAAGTCAGCGAAGCCTATCGGTTAAATCTGCAGACTCGTACGCGAACGGGAAGCAATTTTAATCTTCGTCCTCGATACATTTTTTGGGGGGGGGACTTTAGTATTTTCTATTGTTAAATTAATTTTAAGTTACGATATTCTTTCATTCATTCATTCATTCATTCATTCATTCATTCATTCATTCATTCATAGCTTTTGTCCTTCACTGCAACGTACTTCTACGTAAAGATATTCAGCATAGTAGCTATGCATTTGTAGATAGATGATTGCAGCACATGTATTTTTGCGTAAATATATGCAAAATAGTAAAGCTATACATTTTTCGACAGATGTTCGCACCCACACGTATTTCTTTGTAATCGCATCCACATGTAGTTTTACGTAAAGATATGCAGCATAGTGAATCTATGCACCTGTCGACATGTGATTACATCTACACGTAGTTTTACGTAGAGATATGCAGCATAGTGAAGCTATGCACCTGTCGACATGTGATTACATCTACACGTAGTTTTACGTAGAGATATGCAGCATAGTGAAGCTATGCACCTGTCGACACGTGATTACATCTACACGTAGTTTTACGTAAATATATGCAGCATAGTAAAGTTATGCACCTGTCGATGTGATCGCATCCACACATAGTTTTATGCAAAGATATGCAGCATAGTAAAGCTATGCACCTGTCGACATGTGGTTACATCTACACGTAGTTTTACGTAAATATATGGAGCATAGTAAAGCTATACACCTGTCGATGTGATCGCATCCACACATAGTTTTATGTAAAAATATGCAGCATAGTAAAGCTATGCACCTGTCGACATGTGATTACATCTACACGTAGTTTTGCGTAAAGATATGCGGCATATTAAAGCTATACGCCTGTCGATGTGATCGCACCCACACGTAGTTTTACGTAAAGATATGCAGCATAGTAAAGCTATGCACCTGTGGATATGTGATCGCATCCACACGTACTTTTACGCTACGTATTGTAGCGTTTCAGTACTTGTTCTTTATACTTCGCATAATGGGGGATTAGAACAAAGCAGCACAAAGATTAAATTTGGGATTCTTTCCACACTATTAAACATTAGGCCTACACGACGTGAACTTGTGCCAAAGGAGATGGAGCTAGCGGACAATCATGAGACTTTATGATAAACCCTGTTTAAAAGTGGCTTATATACAGCTATAACCTGGGTGTACTTGAGTCTACTCTGAAAACTTATAATCTGGTAAGGGTTCGTTAAGATACGCGTTTCCACTTTGCGGCCCTTGCTAGAGTAAAATTTAATTCAAAGCCGCCGTTTGAAACAACACATGACAAAGAGAGGACAACTGGCACAAACAAGAAAGTGCAGTCTCTGTGTGCCGGATATAAATCTTTACTTGCTGCAAGTGAGTGGAAGAGCGACAGATAAAAGTGTAGACATTTTTTCCATAACCGTACTTGAGACCACTTGAGCAATGCGTTTAATTCTGTTGAGACTTAATTTGTTGTTTCTTAAAACAAGTTTTGAGTATTTGACTTGGAACAACTTCTTAAAACTTGACTGTAGCAGCCGGAAGTGGAGTTGTTTTGTTCCTGAACTACAGACACTTAAATTTTGGTTGCCAAGGAGAGAGCGTGAACTGTAAACCTTACGCCTGGGCGAGTGCTGCTTGCAGACGTGTTTGTTGATACGAAGTGTCGCGAACTCCAATGCGCCGTGAAAATACAGGAGCACCGAGACAGATTTAGTAGCGAAGGAAAGATAGGACCTACCATGTCTCTACTTGTGGTGGCCTCAAACTCTAGAAGTGCGCTTCTAATTATAAAACTGCTTTCTGTGTTGATTTCTGAAACGTTATAATCGATTTTGTGCTCTTAAAGTTTCAAGTTCTTCTTCAGCCTCTCACATATTAGGCCAAGGCCTGTTACAATCTCTCGCCAGCGTTTAAGTGGCCTTCGCAGTAATCTTCTGCCCATAGGATGATAATTCAAAATTTGACGGGATATACGGGTTCGGTTCATTCTTTGAACATGCCGCTTCCAATTATTCCAGTATGAATCAATATATTCTATAACATATCTAGTATCTCTTCCATTATGTCGGTATCTGTTTTTATATACAGTATGATCCGTTTGGGTATGGATAATATTAATGTATTATTATAAAGCTATTGTGATAGTAGGAAAAATTTATATTATAATTAAAAGATGGGAGTTTCCATATATGACAATCAACAATGCATAATCTGAAAGGACAAATGAAAATCGTAGATGATTAAAATAGCTACTACAAATCAATAGCGGGCACAATGTGTTCTTCGGTATGCTAAATTTGAGAGTCTTAAAAGAGTTCAAAGGGAATTTCGACGTGAGTATGGTGTGCGTAATGTACCTAAATACGACTCCATAATGTTGTGGCATCGAACATTTATAGAAACAGGTTCTGTGTTTATAAAAAAGAAAAAAAAAAAACATGCAGGAAGTCGCAGACGAAATCTAGTTCGAGAAGCAGCTATTCTTGCCCAGATCTAACCCCTCCTGACTTCTTTGTTTTTTTTTTTTTTTTTTTTTTTGTTTTATTGGGTTATTTTACATCAACATTTGTATCAACATCTAGGTTATTCAGCGTCTGAATGAAATGAAGGTGATAATGCCGGTGAAATGAGTCCGGAGTCCAGCACCGAAAGTTACCCAGCACTTGCTCGTATTGGGTTGAGGGAAAACCCCGGAAAAAACCTCAACCAGGCAACGTGCCCCAACCGGGATTCGAACCCGGGCCACCTGGCTTCGTGGCCAGACGGGCCGACCGCTACTCCACAGGTGTGGACGCTGACTTCTTCGTATGGGGTTTTGTTAAAGACATTGTCTATTCACAGAAACCCAGGAACATTGATGATCTGAGAGTAAAAATTACTCAAGCTTTTCTAGAAATGATCCCTCTTATGTTGCAACGGACATGGGCTGAATTGCATCACCGTTATGAGTTGTGCAGGGTGCGCAATGGGGGTCATGTTGAGCTCTGAGGAATCTCCCATCTTTCAGTGTTGTATGCACAAAGCTTCAACAAATACAGTTCAGTAGTAAATATTTTACGGGATTTTTATTTTATACATATCCAAACGGATCACCTTGTATAATCGTGTATAACCTGCTGTACGACGCGTAACAATTTGATTTCCTAGCCACAATATTCCGGACCTATCACAATTACGCATTATCCAGGCTTCGCTGCCATAGGTTAAAATAGGCCTAATTGGGGTCTTACGTGCTCTGACTCTTGTAGGCTATATGTTTTTGGACTAGTGAAGGATTCGAAGCCTGATTAATGATACTCATGGAGTACCTGTTAATAGTTATTAGTGTCCTGCATTACAGACGCTATGTTCGGTTCAAGTTTGTAGAGTATGACGAAGTTCGATATTCGCCGATGTTCGCTCTGCAGAAGAAGCCTGTTGTGTTTGTTCTACCTTGCTACAAAAATATTCGCTGTTCTCAACTCATGATTTAATCGCGTAAGAATTTTAGCACAGATTTTGCGATTAGTTTTTCATATGAAATAAGACGAAGTTTTTAATGTCTTGGTTGCCTCTCTGATGTTCGAACATAGCAGGATACTAGTAGCTACACATTAATGTGTGATGAACTATTGGTATGGGCTACTCACTAATTTGCACTGGTCAGTATGGTGAATAGTGACCGATCTGGTATTCTTTCCACTTCTATCAAATTTCTTCTTTATTCTTTTTTTATCCAGACTCTTGACTGAACTCTAGTTTTCTTAGAACCCGACGGTATTAAGGTATCCGAGACCTAGGGTATCATTTAATTTTCACTTTATCTTATTTCTAAAGCTTGTCCGAACGCTCTGAGGTAGCAGCCCTACCATTGGATTACCCTACTTTCATTTGGCCAGCAACCAACTGGAAGGAACACAATTTGGTTTTAAATTTCTCAAAGGGATAAGTACAGAGTTTCAAGTTAATAATAATAATAATAATAATAATAATAATAATAATAATAATAATAATAATAATAACAACAAATCCAGTTATTTATGAATCGGAATCCTGGACTTCAGAATAAAATAACATACCGATATTCTATTTTTTTTAATGGAACTTTTTATTTGTTACACTTCGGTTGTTCATTCTTTCATTTTTAATTTGACTCATACATTTTAATGTTTTTTTTTTCTGATGTGTTTACTCCTTTAATGTTCTGTTAGGGATATAGTGTAACCTACTTCATAAAAGGTATTAGTATTTGTGTACTTCGTGTGTATATTTGAATTCTTTGAAAACTAATTTTAATAATCAATTATTGCATATTTATATACAGTCTCTGAAAATCAGTTTACAGGGTGAAGGTTGGTAATATTGTGATATGAGTAATATTGTGATAGTTCTTCTTGAGAATTTATTACAGTTTTACTGAGCCAGAGAAAGACTGGTTTCGTGCAGAAACTTGTCCACGAACATCCCCTCAATACGTCGACGCAAAAAACCGATCTTCCTCTCGCTCAGTAAAATTGTAATAAATTCTCAAAAAGAACTATCACAATATTATCAACCTTTACCCTATACACACAACACACACACACACACACACACACATCATACAAAATTACAGTTTAATATAATGTGTGTGCGTGTATAGGCCCTACACAACAATTTTGTCAGAAAAAGGACGGGATTGTACTTAAGAGAACATAACTAAAGTGAAATTAATATTGAAAAAAAATCGAGGTATGTATTTTTGAGTTAGGCTTACATAAGATAGGAAATCGTAGACTTTTATTATGAATCGAATAGGAATGTGCTTGACGTCCAGAATTCAGACATAAGGGTCAGCTAAGACATTTTTACATATCCCGAAAGGAGCGGCACGGACCTACAGTAGACTCGCCAAGTGAAATTTTGTTGCTATTGATGATGATGATGATGATGATGAATAATCATTTTCTCTTTATCAAGATATTACCGGCCGATCATTAAAAGCGTTTGATCTAATCTTTATCATATAGTCTAATTTATCGTACTATGTAGTTGAAATAAAAATGTCTCTCCTCATTGTTTTTTCAGTTCGGTATTCTGATACAGGCTCTACTCTTCCTTTGTATTTATTTTGTGTTCCATATCGGTACCCATGTTAGAACGAAAGTGCAGCTTTATTCTTTAATTTGCAGCTTGTCACAAAATCAATATAAAGCCTGCCGCTTATTTCGTTTTGTACCCATATGCGTGCTAACAAAATTTGTCTCGCTTGCTACATGTGACACATTTATCGGAGGTTTACCGTCTCTATTCTGGGTCTATATGATTGCGGTCATCTGCCACAAAACGGTGGTTCTTCACTGTAATGGACGAAAAACATTACCTCTACTCTAGAGTACAGTACACTCCATTTCGTCCGTGCAGTTCCTAAATTTAGATGTGACATAATGATCTTGTTTGTTTATTGCATATCTCCACTTAATGGCGTTTATTTTCGGCGTTCACGTAATTTAGAGTGTCAAGTATGGGATATCTATCCTCACTGTGGCTTATGCAGTAGTACATATAACATTTCCAACCACGAATGTAGCTGACCTGTGTTCGGTTCTCTGCAAAGGTAGGGAATTTTATCTCCTATCTGTAAATGTGTGTAGCTTACTTGGAGTAGCCTAAACCCGCGTTGTCTTTTTTTTCGGTTATTTAACGACGCTGTATCAACTAATTACTAGTAGAATTTGGCGTCGATGGAATTTATGATATGGTAATGGTACTTGGCGATATGTGGCCGAATGTTCCCTATTAATTAGGGCCTACCTGATATTCGCCTTACAGTTGGGAAATTCTCGGAAAAATTCATTCATATATTATCCTCAAACTCAAAAGGTTAACGTCGGCAGTCGTTTGATACTCAAGTTTATATCGCCCGCCGCGTGTTTTTTTACTCTTATGTTTCTTAGTCGCCGCGCCAGTTCTTATTGTACAGACTGAGTCTTTTGCACCAGTGGAGGAAGAGGTCAAGGCCAGCATTCAGGTCTTATCGTCACCTTAGAAGCGTGGCGCTTAAAGGATGATCTCTTTTGTGTTTTCATTTTCTATTCTTAATGAGTTGCATACTTTTAATTTATGCCTGCCGCTCAAGTAAATCATTATAAGCAAAATTGTGAATTTTCATTTAAATAACAAAGTTGCTTTGATGGGCACCTAGCCTATGTACTTTCTTGTAAGTCACAATAAATTAATAAATAAGTTAATTAATTAATACAGATGGATAAAACAGCACCAATGTGGACGGGATATTCTCATCTGCTTATATATATTAATTGATTTTATTATTATTATTATTATTATTATTATTATTATTATTATTATTATTGTTGTTGTTGTTGTCGTTGTTGTAAAATTATCTTCAATTTTCGTTGAAACATTTATAATATTCTTATAGTGTTATATATAATCGATTAGAGAAATATTCTTGTTTAAGATCGTTTTATTTTTCTTTGTACCCGTTGATTAATCTTATAATATTGATTTACTTATTTTAAATGTGTTACTATTATCATCATTCTAATCACTGTTATATAGATCATTGGATTAATCAATTTATTACTGTTTTTATTTGAATCACAGTGCTGCAGTTTTATTGGCCAACCGCTAATATCCACTACATAAATATAAATAAATAAAATTATTATTATTATTATTATTATTATTATTATTATTATTATTATTATTATTACTATTACTGTATTAACAGGCTCCCTGTATTAACAGGCTGCCGCAAAGACAGAGCATATTGTACAATAGGCAGTTGAAAGTATAAATAACATACATACGTTTAAGTTTAATGGAGTCACACAACAATGACAAGAAATGATTGAATAAATAATTAGGTACTAGGCCTACTTAATTATTTGAAGATCGCTGTTGACCTTGTAGATGGTTTCGAAGTAGAAATATGGATCTTCTCAGAGCTGCAAGAACGATGCCTTCCTCTGTAGGCCGAAACGTTGCCAGGTTTGGAAGAAGAAGCCGGGAATAGTTCCGCGAAGAAGAAGGAGAACCATTCTCTCTGTATCAAGATATTACCGGCCGCTCATTAAAATCGTTTGATCTAATCTTTATCATATAATTTATCGTACTATGTATTTGAAATAAAAATGTCTCTCCTCACTGTTTTTTCTGATTCAGGCTCTGGTCTTCCTTTGTATTTATTTTGTGTTCCATATTATTATTATTATTATTATTATTATTATTATTATTATTATTATTAATATTATTATTATTATTATTGCTATTATTATTATTGTTGTTATTATTATTAGTATTATTATCATTATTATTATTATTATTATTATTATTATTATTATTATTATTATTATTATTATGGGATTGACTGTTGAGCATAGCTTATAATTCATTCCGTTGAATAGACAGCAAATTGCATTTATTTATCCTAATACCATTACCCCAATTCCTGTATAGACGTTATACGCAGTCATAGGGATTTCCACAAATCCCTTGCCACCTTTTGTAAGATTCGACTCTTTTAGAAGAATCTTCGTGTGTGCTTTTGCTTCTGTTCGAAGAGGATTTTAAAATCGTGTGAAATTTCACTTTCTTTTTCGTAAGTGAAAAAGAAATCCTCTGATTGAGGTTCTGGCTGATATGTACATCTATTATCAGACAGTAGGCCTACATCTCAATTGACGATATGTGTCAGAGGAAAAACAATTGTTTATATGCATCTGATGTCTGACTGGTGTAATATGTAGCTAGTCTGCGATGTATACAATGGAGGGGGAAAGAAACTGGCTATCCTACCCCATTATCTAAATGTTATGTTTTATTTAACAACGCTCGCAACTGCAGAGGTTATATCAGCGTCGCCGGATGTGCCGGAATTTTGTCCCGCGGGAGTTCTTTTACATGCCAGTAAATCTACTGACATGAGCCTGTCGCATTTAAGCACACTTAAATGCCATCGACCTGGCCCGGGATCGAACCCGCAACCTTGGGCATAGAAGGCCAGCGCTCTACCAACTCGCCAACCAGGTCGACACCCCATTATCTCCTGGCCTAGTTGCCTCATAAGTGGTGCCTTCTTGGTATCACTTATGAGATTCAGACCTGTCTTCGGACGGTTGACTAAACAACAACAAGTGAAAAAAAAACAAGTAGCATTTTTTTAATTTGCATAGATTAACAATAACAGTGAAAAGGAGAGAAGGTAGTATACTATTGGGCGGTTGTATTAAATGAGTTATCTGATCAGTGTTTGTAGTTTGCCATGAACAGACGTTTTACTTACTGCTAACGTCCCACTGATATCACCCTGCCCTCAATATATACCGCGAGATGTCTAGGATATAAAAATGAAAAGATTGTCGCGATCTTGTAAAGCAGTATACAGTAGAACTTGGTTATAACGACATCCAAGGAACCTTGGAAATTATGTTGTTATAAACGAGTGTCGTAGTAACCGATATTCATATTATCAGTCTAGTGAGGTGGAAAATGAAAAATAATAAACATAATTAGGCTTATTTTAGATTTATGTACTCACTTTTAAGCATACCATGAACACAATAAAATACATGTACAAATATAAATACAGTATTCTGTATTAAAACAGTTTGTTCATTACTCACCAAACTTATTTACTGAGGAGTGAAGTAATCAGTCATTTTACTCTGTTGTCTCCTACTTGCCCAAATATACACTTTATAAATTACATTCTATGTTCATTATTTCAGTTGCAATTTCACTGCTCCTTCTCCTAGCTTCATACACCCTCCTCTAGCTTCATACTCCCTCCTCTAGCTTCATAGAAATGTTCACAATTCTAATGGCTTCTAAAGTGTCACTCACTTCTTTTAGTGCCCATACTGCGTTAAAATGCGTGCACTTAGTGAAAACTTTCTGTCGAAACTAACTGCACGCAGGTACAGTTAATACCGCATGAATTCGGGCGGATTATAATGGAGTTGGGAATCTGCCTGCATTCCAGAGGTCTGTGATAGAAGGGAACAGTAAAGGATTTGGCAGATTTCAACAAAATATTTCTTAAAATACTGTACTTTGGTTCTCAGAAAATTGTATTCCAAACTGAGGTTGAAAATGACGTTATATGCGATGTAGACGCATATACGTTTGTCGTATTAAGCAAGGTAGAAAAGCATATGTCTTATGGGGAATTAGTTGGGACCACAGAATATTTGACGTTATAGGCGAGGTGTCGCACAAAACGAGGTCGCTATAACCAAGTTCTACTGTACGTGAGCTCGGAGCCTGTTGGCTACTTACGTCATTCTGGTACACGTTGTTTGACTGAAGGGATGTAGAAAAATTCGAAGGGGGAAAAAAACGAAATGAGGACGTAATCTACTCTACCGCATGAGGGGTGCAGGAGGGGTCAGTTTATTGCTAAGCTCGAGTCGGCAGTTTGTCGCAGGGCCGAGCCGCTCCAAAACCGTCTGTGATGGGGTACCCAGTTTCAATGTCGATTTGTCCAGTTTTCTTTTATTTTTGGCTACATTGACGTCATCCATCCAGCTCTATCTGGGGTGACCCCTTTCCGTTCTCTCCCGGTATCCACTTCAGAACTTTCTCAGGTCATCCGAACTCATCCATCCATTGTGTCCAGGTCAGACTGACAGGCAGTTTTGTGCTTCATCTAGGTTCGGCTATTCCATTGAAGAGAATGGCGCGTTTAATCAAACGGGCATAACTAAAAACCTCTTTTTTAATAAATTAATATGTTTCATTGTAGGTCGGATTGGGATAATTTGGGTATAAATAACAGCCTTTTTTAAGTTTAGAGACCGATAGCCTGTTACCATGATAAAATTTTCCAGTCAGTTTTTTTATATGTTAGCACTGTGTGACCTAGAATGATTCTATTGCATTTTCAAGTATGTGTTGGTCTCTCCTTGTCATAATAATAACCCTAAGTTTAACTATACTCAATTTACACCAATGATGGGGAAATTTGAGTATAATGTATATTATTAAAGTAAAACATGCTTTGAAGTCCTTATAAAATCAAATTATCCCAACCATAGGTTAGTGTATGTATCCTAGAACAAAATGCAGGGGTTAGGCAGGCATTAAAAAAATTAATTAGACCTAACAAGATAAAAAAAAATTAGCCCATGAAAAACAATAAAAAAATGTATGAACTGCAATAATTCGATGGTGTTCGGGTAAAGGGTGTTATCATTTTTTTGTGCAAATAGAGTTTCGTTCCCCAGGGGAATACACAAGTTAAATTCTACCAGTGGGTGTACATGAAACAAAACAATACTAGTGCATATGTGTTGCGTTTTATCTATGTAGAAAATTATTAGCAAAAAGGGTCCGATGGTTAATTTTCATTTAACTCGGAACTCATTTTTATGACATCTCCCTTTACCCAAAAACCATCGAGTTTATCAACAAATATAATAAAATGTCAGCATTCCTACATACGTAATCAGTAAGTCAATGGGATTCGTACCTCTTGAGACAACCGGGATTACGCGTGCAATAGAATGAATATTACTGAACTAGATGGTTTCGTCCAGAGCTTCGTCTCTTCCACACAGAACACAATTTCGTGATGAAATAATGTCAATCTTATGCAGGTGTTTTGCCAGGCAGTCACGTATAAAAATTTAAAAAGAAATGAACTGTGAGTTTATTGAGCAGAGGCTGTTACCATTGCCCTCTGCAGTTCATTTTAAGGAATTTATTTGTAGGATAGTCTTATTAACATAAACTTACAGCATTATGTTACGATTTCATGCACGACATGAAAAATAGCTCTCAGGTCTTCGCTGTATCCCGCCGGAAGGTAGAACGTGTTTCTGTGAATCAGCTATATCGTGATCAAGTTATTCTAAGTCTGTGACTGCATGTCTAAAAATGAAGCAGTTTTAAGCTAGACTCGAAGACAGACACACTTGAATGGACGGTTGTCGGTGCACACTTGCGTATTAAATCCTCACGAAAACTGTGGCTTAAAAAAAGACCAGTAAGAACATAAAGTAAACGATGAAGTCATGGAGCAAGTCTGGCTGGCATTGTAGGTTTAATTATCTGTATTGCAATAAAGATTTTGAACCTGACGGTATATTTCATAAAAGCTTACACTTTCCGAAAAAATACGTCATCATCGTGTCACATCTGATTTCTCAATTGTCGACGTCTAGTATAAAGGTATCTGTACTTGTTTCATAGATGAAGGGACTAAATATTTAATATAGTCTACTGGCTCTTATACAGGATATTAAAAAAAAGTACCCAATATTTCAGGCGGTGCTAGTATGGATCAAAACAAGAAAAAAATGTCGAATAAACGTAGGTCCTACAGCACATACTTTCTGAGATCTGAACACTTGTTCTTAGGAGGTGCTCAATGTGACGTCCATTTATGGCAGTTCCTCTGCCCTTCGACGTAAGGGATCACGCACTCTTTGAAATTGACCTGGTTGATTCTTGATAACCAAAAGTGTAGGGGATTTAGATTTGGGGAACGAGCAGGCCAATGTGTGGGGCCTCCCCAATCAATCCAGTGGTACTGAAGTGTCAGCGTCAGGTGTTCACTCTCATTGCGGAAAAAATGTGGTGGTGTGCCATCATACATGAACCACATCTGTAGTCTTTGCTGACATGGCACATACTCCAGCAAGGTAGGCAATGCGTTAATAAGAAATTCCTGATAATTATCCCCAGTCAGTCTCTGTGGTAGCACGTATGACCCTTAATCTATCGCCAAGATCGCCTGCCCGTACGTTGATTGAGAATCGGTGCTGATACCTTATTTCTTCAACTTATGGGAATTTTTATCAGCCCAGACATGGTGATTATGAAAATTCACCACACCAACTGTGCTGAACCCCGCTCATATCCGCAATCAAACTTTTGCTTTCATTATTCCTTGCGACGTATCATTATTCCATGCCAGGGGTGTCAACTACGATATGATTATCTGGTAGTCTGCTGTATTGTAGGGCAGAAAGAGCATTGCCATGAATGGACGTCACATTTAGCACTTCCTATGAACAAGTATTCAGATCTCAGAAAGTATGTGTTGTAGGACCCATGTTTATTAGACTTTTTTCCTTGTTTTGATGCATACTATCAACTCCCAAAATATTGGATATTTTTAACACCCTGTATGATCGAGTACAAGGATAATGTTAAAAGTGAGCAGTCTTTGGCATGATCGATAAAGAAACGGAAGTATCAGAGGAATACCTTCATATTTGTTTTTGTCATTTCACCGTATCTTTGGATGTCCTCATGCAATTTTCTCCTCATGGTTATGTAATTAAACAAGGTCATTTGTGAAAGATGGTTATTTTGCTTTTCGACGTAGAATACGTATTTTGCTGCAGCGAGTATGGTCATCTGTTTCGGAATCGGTGCTGAAAAAA
The DNA here is from genome assembly GCF_040183065.1 of Periplaneta americana. NCBI lineage: Eukaryota > Metazoa > Arthropoda > Insecta > Blattodea > Blattidae > Periplaneta > Periplaneta americana. The sequence continues at coordinate 168,122,403 of NC_091118.1, forward strand.
AAAATGACAATTTGAAATGCTTACTGTAACAAAACTGTGAGCCACAGTCGATTGCTAATGTTATTGGTAGTTAAGACATAAACCAGTATAACTTATCTGACTACGCTCAATGATGCGACCTCCCCTCTCTTCGGGGATGAGGGCTCCGAATTTGCGTATAAAATTAATCGTGTCGCGAGGCCGCTCTCAAACATCTCGGCATCGATAGCAGCTACAGATCTGTGCGACCATGCATTTACTTTATAACCGTGAGTTATACAGTACTAAAGTTATAATAGACACTTACGATATACTTTGAATGAACCATAGTGAAAAATGTGTTGTGACTGCGACTAATTTCGGAAAATCCCTTCATTTGAAGAGAAACTATAGGCCTACTGCATATCATTAATTAATTTACTTCTCTTATTATAGACCCATACTCTCCATTTGCAAACAGAAACAAATAAAATATTCAAACTAACACAACTTACTGTAATTTCATTCTCGAAACTGGGTGAGGTATTGTATGTGCAGTTTTATTCCTGGTACAGCGCAGTATTTTTTTTTTGCATACAATCTTTCACGCATAAAGAAATACCTATGTATTCAAGTATTTTTAATTATCATCAGGGAGCGAAACTTGTTGCCCAATGGGAGAGACAAGTGGTTTCAGGTTAACTGTGTTCCAGAGTCCCTCTGCTGTGTACAATAGAAGGCGGCGTGGGTCGTGCTCCGTTGAACTACTGTGCCTTAGTTGTTTCTCTATTTGCTTGCATTGTATTCTTCACCCGACATAATTAGGAACATTAAATCCAGACGTTTGAGATGGACAGGACATGTAGCACGTATGGACGAATCCAGAAATGCATATAGAGTGTTAGTTGGGAGGCCGGAGGGAAAAAGATCTTTGGGGAGGCCGAGACGTAGATGGGAAGATAATATTAAAATGGATTTGAGGGAGGTGGGATATGATGGTAGAGACTGGATTAATTTTGCTCAGGATAGGGACCAATGGCGAGCTTATGTGAGGGCGGCAATGAACCTCCGGGTTCGTTAAAAGCCAATAAGTACTTTCTTTGTGTTGCAGTCGACGAGTAACTTTTTTTAATTGGACTATTCTTTATCAACTGCGATGAGTAACATCATGGGCTAGAAACCACAGAATTTCGTATTGATTGTGTTTTATCGCTAATTATAGTTGTAAGATAATCGTAATAATTTCGTATAAATTTGAAAGAGATTTTTACATGAAGAAAACTATATTACGCATTATACGTCAAAATAATGATACATTTATTCAACAGATGTACAAGGAACCGAAACACATTAGAGCACAGCAGGTGTAAATTCAGGGCAATTCAATATGAGAGCTCGTAATCCCTCAATCATGTCAAATTTAACCCTGCGTTACTCATGTTATCAATATTCTCACCATTGCTCAGGTGGGGTTTCACAAACCCCATTTTAAATAACTAATATATTTTTCCGCAAGTTTCAGAAATCAGATAAACGCAATTAAATATACTATTCTTAGTTCACTTAAACAATTTCTTAAGTGAACTCTTCTTGATGTGATTGAAAGGTATACAGATGCACAGAGTACACACTAGCTCCATCTCTTAGATTTTCATTTAAATATACGCACCGGGGTTTACCACACCCGACCTGAGTAATGCAGGGTTAACATTGAAAGTGTTGGATGACTGTTTGAAAACCGTGTCTTTCAAAGTAAGAAATGCTGCATTGGAAATCTGTACTTTTTATATCCTAGAAGTAACTCATTGTTTTAACCCTTTCTGTGAGTGCATTAACATTATTAACATTTATCTGTACAATATTTGCTGGATTGAATACATCATTTAAATTTACAAACAATGCATATGAATCATGCAACTCGTATTTTTCAATTTTCTGAATCACTAGTTTACTGATATGCTTAATTTCTATATTTCAGTCTTTAAGTCCAAACTGAAATAATTAATTTGCATACCAATTTCCCCACATTACCAGAAATTACTATAGGCCCTATTCATTCTACGCTTCATGTCATTATGCGAGAAGCTGTAGTCTCTACCTATCCCTCTCCATCGCTGATCATGACTAATCACGCGCAAGTAAACAAACCCGTACCTATAATGAACAGCAAACCTGTTTCAACCGGCAACAAGTTTCACTCCCTGGTTATCATGTGAACGCTCTCCAGATGAATAAAATACTTCACTAATTCTTCTGTCTTAAAAAAAAAAAAACTATTAGGTTTAAAGAAACATTAAAATTGTTTTGTGATGTACAGATAGTGCATATTAAGCATGCGATTTTTTATTTTTAACGGACCTACCTCCTTATACTTACATTCTGAAATACAGTGAAATTATAACTAGCGAAAGGTGTACCTTCTCCTTTAACTATTCCGCTCCGTACAGACTCCTTACTTTGACGTATAGCATTTCAATACCGGCGTACTATTTCGTTCACACATCGAACGGAACTTCGGGCATGTTTTCTTGCATAAAGTAAGAACAAGGGTGATAACGTTATTTTTGCAGGTCATTCGGAGACGTGACCCATAGTCTGTCACTTAATCCGACCCCATGGGGAAAGATAGTCTATTCGAGCCATAGATCTGGGACCTGCAGTGCATTTTCATCGTGAACAAATGGTGCATGCAGGATATACATTTTTCATGTCCATTTTAGCGATCCAGTGCGAAATTTTCTGTCGATGCTTTCAGTGTCTCTATTTAAAATCGAACTGTATGGGTTCTCTCCACGGATCATTATTACAATTTAGAACACGATTCGAAAAAAACGCTGTAATGTTCATGCGAAGATGGAAATATTGTTTCCTGAGACGTGTGTACGACGGAATTGCGGACTGTGACTCCTTGCTGTTCGCTGAGTGTAGCTATAAAAATATCCCATGCGAGGTGAGGCGGGCCAATGCGCTTCACCCGTCCGATATCAAGTTATAACCACGGGAAATGGCAGAATCATGTATGCACCTTTGTATAATTTAGGCAACACGCAGCATCCTAGTGGCAAAGAAGTTGCCGACAAATCACGGCGCTCTTACAGTGAGTGCATTTATCTCTGATGTTTACCACAATGTTTTACGCATCTTAATGGCGGATTTGTTTTTCCTCTTCCTGATATTTCACTTAAGACTGCAAACTTAGGTCTGAGTAATGCAATTTGCATACAATGTTTGCACACTTTCTGCTATACTTCCCTTCTCTGTTATATTAAGATCTTGGGGTCGTGGTGGAATTTTGTTCTGAGGTCTTGGGAATACGACCCCTCTACTTTTCCCCTCTCGTAGGGCTTTAAATCATTTCATAACTCAGGGTTAGAAAACCTCCGTAATATATGCAAGTTTCTAGAACGTGGTTCTGTTTTAAACGAATACGAGTGGATTTATCGTGGCCAAAAATAGCAGAGCTACGAGATGTGCTTTCGGGTTGAAAGTGCTGAAGTTTTTACTTCTAAAAGCGACAAGTCAAATAATTATTAATGAAGATGAACGCAAGTTCGTTTACCGTTGGAATAGACTATAATTGGATAAACTTACGTGTAGAATAATTTAAAAGAAAATTAAGATTAGAAAAGGTGTGCATTGGAGTTAGTTTGCCATGAGATGCAAAATGTTGCATCAGATTAACATAGGCCCAATATTGTAATTAATAATGAAATATAACCTATACTTGAAATATTATACATTTTTTGTTAGACTGAGATATTGATGCTGGACAATTTTGGTGTTGTGTTTTATCGAAAGATTGAATTTCAGATGTACTTTCAAGTTTGTCACAAAATCTGGATTTACTGTAAACTCTGAAAAGATAATTTCATTGACCCCTCTCACCGGGGATCTACTGTTAGTTTGTATAATTAAGCAATGATGTGTTGACTTATCAATATTAAAGATAAGTAATTAGACGGAACCAAATACAAATATAATTTTGTTATTCTGAAAAGATAGTTACAAAAAAGTTGAGAGGGGAAGCTTGGTTCCGAAACGTTTGACGTATGCAGGATGGAAAGGGACCGATGCACCAAAATTTAAGAAATGATTCTACATGTTATGTATCACAAAGTTTTTATTACACTTTTCTTTCCATGAAACACCGTTAAGCATGAAAAAAATAGTCTTTGCTCAATGTTTGCAGCGCTCTATTGCGGTAATGGCCCGAGAGAAATATCTGATTGCTGTACAAGCAGATAGGAAAAAATAATCTGAACAGTTAATGTCTTGAATCTTTTTTTTTTTCATGTCAGACTGTTAGCCATGAATTTAAATTGAATAATTTCTAAAATCGTTAAAATAAATATTGCAACGCAGTGTATTGTCGGGGAAGGGAAAGTAAGGAGTGCGGCCGCGCTTGGTAGAGTTATTGCAGTACCAGTGATGTTGCCAAATGCTTCAAAGAAACATAACGATTTCCTCTAAAACGATAAATGTTAGAGAAAAAACTTATTTCGATTTTTCATATCTCTCCTCATGATCTATTTCCAGTTCCATTTTAGTGCAGAGGTTACCATCCATTCTTTATACTACTTCTATTAAAATTACTTTTAGGGGATGAAAGATATAAAGTGTTTATAAATTAACCTTTATACCTATTGTCTTTTATTCCAACATTTATTTTTACTTTAATTTTTCAACATCTTCAAATCCTTAACTGAATGCAAGGACTAAATAACTTAATCGTTTTACACTGAAAAGAACGACATAATAATAATAATAATAATAATAATAATAATAATAATAATACTAATTTTTTAGATTGGCTGGACACAACAATTAACTCTCGTACGTTTTCTGGTCAAAGATTACACCTTTTGTAGCTGAAAACTCATGACGTTCCAAAAAGACAAGAAATTAAGTAGACAGTAAAATATATATAGTGAAATCCGCTTAAAAATTAATTTACGTAGATAAGTAGATACGGCAGCATAATTAACAGTACGTCCCTAATAGAAACAAGAACCAAACTTCTTTTCTTAAAAATTGACTAGCTATAATGATATGAAGAAAATTTGTCATGCAGAATGTCGGAATGCGCATTAGTTCGAGTTCTCATGGAGAAGAAATTTTCAGATGAAATTTCGGCCAATGTATGGTACCGATGCTTACCCAGCATCGTAATGAATTTGGGGAGCTACGATAGGTAGCGAAATCCCGTTATGAAAACCAACTATAACGACTGGAAAAATCATCGTGCTGACCACACGATACCTCCGTTCTGGTTGGATGATCGTCTACCTCTGCTTTGGCATGTGGGCTTGAAAATAGCAACAGGCTCCGTGGCTCTTCATGGGCTGTCGCGTCACGGATTATTATTATTATTATTATTATTATTATTATTATTATTATTATTATTATTATTATTATTATTAATAATCTCTAAAGGCTTATTTTGTCCAAGATATTTTAGAATTGAAATTTCACATGTTCATATTTTGTGAAAATGAAGTTCATATTTTGGCAAATTTTCTCCATATTATGCCTGTCCCTAATGGTAACCCTTCTAGTAGGATGTAGATCCGCCTGCATGGAGCAATAAGCCTAATGCTGAAGGCAACAGAATAATCTACAGTTTACAGTGGTTGCGTTATGTCTAGAGGACGCCACTTGAGGTCACTGATCAGGAATCACAACACCCGCCGTCTGTCGTTGGGAAGAGAAACTTCACATTCCCATTTCCATACCTTTCTGAACCTTTTCATTTCTTCCCGTTCTTATCTCCTCTCTCAGTTCACTCCTCTGTTGGTTTCTTTTCTTGGCGTTTTCTCTAACCTTTCATCCCATGCTTGTACCACAGTCTAGTATACACAGTCACGAAGCTTGAGTTGTGGGGTGCTACCGATACTATTTCGTATTGTCTGTAACGAGGCGATTTTAGCGATCCTAGTGGTTAGCAACTATCTGTGGATGCATATTTATTACGTATTGAGCTTAATGACTGTATGGGCTATTCCATATGAAATCGATAAGTAAAAAAACCTTGCATTTTTTATACTCTAATTTTTTCCCTATTTATACAAGGTGCTGAGGAGAGTGCATTTTCAAAAATATACTATCGAAAGTCAAATGTTTTTCGTATTTTTGAGCGACAAATTTAGCGTATTTTAGAAAAACAAGCCTCTTTCAGCGCTCAGAACTTTGGAACCATTTACTGCAGAACATTGAACGAGAGCTCATTTTGAAGTTGACATTTGGTAGGTTATGGTAAGAAGTAATCCTTATTTTTATTATGTACAGAGAGACAGATAATCTGATTTTACTTACTTTTAGGCTTTTTGCCCATTTGTAAAAATGTAAAAAAATATTGAGAAAAAACCTTGCATTATTAAGAGGGATTCGGCATTGTTTGCTTAGTGTCACGGCAATAAGTTTCGAGGGTATTAAATACATTATTTTCACACGCCTAGACTTGAAAGGTGCAACACAGTACGCACTGGTCGAGAGATGAAGATAAGCGAGTGCTGGGCGTCATTTTACTCCTGTGTTTATAAAAACCTGTGATAAAGCTAGCCCAGCTATGCGCTACTAGACGAAACATCACGTGTTTATGTCTCCTGGCCTTGCTTGCCTAGGCTAGCTCCCGCCTCACAGTCAGCTGGTTAGCTCACGCGCGTACTATTTATTTTCTTTATTTGATTTTTCAATACTTTCTTATTAACGTTGCACCAGTAAAAAAAATACGTGTTTATTTGTACTTTCAATGCGGAATCCAACCATATATTTTAAAAATATTTTTTCGTGGGCAAAGGTGTCTTAATTAAGAAAAATCTAATTTCTCCATTTCCATAAAAAGTAAGAAAAATTGTTTACATGTCAATATAAACTTTAACTTTTCAGCATCAAAATAGACCATGATTTTGATCATTGGGTGAAAGGGTTTCGGAGCCACAACAGTTTAAAGTTGCTAATTTTATGAAAATACGATAAATTAAAATATTTTTAATTTAAACACTATGAAGTTCTGATGCCTCAAACTTTGCACAAAGCATTGTATCACAGTTGTCAACGGACAGGAAAATTACAAAGTCAATTTTCTCTGTATTTCGGTCGATTTGAGATGGAGCCATTTACTAGACTGTGCTTGTACTGTGTCTTCTAGAGGTGGGGGATTGTGGACGAGTCGTTCATAGTGAACGAATCATTGTTTTTAATCGAAAGTTTAATCGTTCGTCTTCTCCAGTGTGACTCCTTACGAATAGTTTTCTAGAATGAATCTTCTGAAATAAAGTTGTCTGGTCTCCACTGTGCGCCTGTCAGCTGGGTAGGAGCGTTCACTTTTGGTTGCAGGTGGGATCTTGGCGCGGAGGAAAGCTATACAACGTACGCTGTTGTGTTTGAGACATCAGATGGCTCATAGAGGAACCGTATTAAGATCAGCTATTTTTATTAAACGTTATAGGCCGAAGATTAGAACTTGTTACTGCTATGTTTGTATTTAAGTAAATTATTGATATAGAATATGTACAGACCCAGAAACAAAATTCATGTGGTCCAAATTTTGTTTCTAGGCATGTACTTTATTTATGTTTTGAAATGGGTAGAAAATGAAAATGGCTGTTTTCGCAATTTATCAACTATCTTTTTTTTAAGTTAGTTTTCCAACCCAATCGAAATCGTTATTGAATCTTACTTGAATTTATATAGTCCAACATATTCATATTTATACATCTTATTCATGTGGATAGTAATGTTGTTAATGCTTATCACGTTTTTATAAAAATATCTTTGCCGTAAACGGAATAAGAGAGAATCTGTAACAATTTGAGATAAAAGTGTACCTGAAGTTTAAAAACATCAAGTTAGACCGGTGCCGTTAAGTCTACAGAAAAATAAAATCTTGTCTATAACACATAAAGATACCACTTTTAGAATATTTTCAGTCACTGAAATACTGTATAAAAAATCGAAAAAGGGCGCACGCATACACACACCAATTAAGTGGACCTTCCTGGATTTTTCAAAGGCAAACAAAAAAATATAAACTAAATTGTTTTCGACCAATTTATTATCTCGTTGCCTCAATTAACTCCAGTACCACAGAGGACAGCTACTATGCTGTCATCTAGTGAGCAAAAAGTGAACGTTGTACAAATACAGTATAACCCCGATTATCCGTCATCCTATTAACCGATTGTCGGATTATCCTACTTTTTTTCTAGCTCCTATTTTGTTTTTGTTGCTGAAAAATATATGTAGTACTGTACGTTATGCTTCTACATAACTTTTTTACGGAAAGTTTATTGCAAGCCTTTACTCTTACTACAAAGTATGTAGTAGAAATGCTTCGCTGTCGGCAGCAGAAATAGGTACTTGTAAAATAATCGCTACTTCTAAAGAAATTACTCCAAGAATTTCCACAAACCCTTGTACAATTCAGTTCTTATACTTACTATTAGAGTGTCCATACTGTATATATTCTATGCAAAATGTCTTCCACAGTTGCCAAAAGAAAATGAATTGTTTATTTATTTTAAAAATCACAAATAATTGAGAGGTCTAGGAAAGAAGAAACTGTGGTTAATGCTGCTTCAGAGTAGGAGATTGGCGTTACATTCGTACGCGATTAAAAAAAAAAACCAAGACTAAAGTGTATATAGTATGTAAATCTACAACATGAGACTTCATGTATTCCTATCTTACCGCAGACAACAATCAATCAATCAATCAATCAATCAATCAACCCTCGATCCTTAGGAACCCGTCGTTGACAACCGAACTTTTAATGAACTCCTGATCCATCACATAGCACGTTAAACACAAGAACACGAAGGAAATTACGAAATTGTGTATTATGAACTTAAGTTATAAACATCTTTTATGATATGGATTATCCGATTTTTTCGATTAACCGTTCAGTTCACCCCTTCATTACAATGAATAATAGAGTTTCTACTGTAGTAACGAATAAACGAACGATATCGCTGAATAGAAATGGAAATGTAGTTCCTATTCGTTCATACAGGTATCGGATCAGCTGTGAATCATATGAACGAAATGAACGAATCACTTTAGTGAATCGTTACAATTGAATCTATTCTTCGAATCAGACTTCCCATGTCTAGTGTCTTCCTTTTACAATTAGTGTTCCATCGTTCGCAGGAACAAAAAACAGGAGCAATGTGTAGATGCTTCTGCTTCTGGCAATGACTGTACGTCTAGCGGTCTGCGCCAGATGTCTCCGATAACAGCACCAGTCATAGGCTTTTCTTTTTGATTTAGGAAGTTGTCACTTTTTATGCGAGCACGTTGCTTGGTGATGGATGAGTCGTCCCATTGTCTGACGATCACTTCATCCTTACAAGTCCCCCGTGCTTTTATTTAGTCCACTCATTCAGAAACATCTTTTGAAAGACACGGAACTGCTTCTGGCAAGCCAACTTTCATTCGAAGAGATCGTGAACTTCCTGTAATTATCGCATTACATTCATCATGATAAATACCAAGTATGCAACAGTTCGATTAATGACGGCAGTTGGAACGTCATGATGACAAATCAGAAGTCTTAAGTTTTCCAACCATCTTCTTAAAGCATTTAACACTACGAATTGCAGAATGGCAATGTGGGCCAATGTGTAACAATTGTACTGTAATAATAATACGAGGCGCGTCCATAAAGTAACTTTTCCACTCGTCCCACAGCTAGCAAACCATATGTTGCGCGAAGCGACTGCGTGTACGTGATAGAGTAATGTCCTGGCATGGCGCATGCTCTAGCGGAACTTCCCGAGTGCTTCCAGTAACGTCGCTGCATTGGTTGAAGATGGACACTCCTATTCCAGCTCACGCCGCGTGTGAAGTGCGATCAGTGATAAAGTTTTTGAAAGAACAGGGCATAGCGCCGATTGAAATTTATCGTCAGCTGTGCCAAGTCTATGGGCCTAACATCATGAGCAAGCAGATGGTGCGTTGCTCCACAAGGTCGTTTGTGCACATTTTGGCGTCCTGCTGAAAATTGTCTACAACAGCGACGCACCATCTGTTTGCTCATGACCTGGCACAGCTGTCGATAAATTTCAACCGGCGCTATGTCCTATGCATTCAGAAACTTTGTCACTGATCGCACTTCACACGCGGCGGGAGCTGGAATAGGAGCGTCCATCTTCAACCAAAGAAACGAAGCTACTGAGAGCACTCGGGAAGTTCCGCTAGCGCATGCGCCATGCGGGGACATTACTCTATCACGTACACGCAGTCGCTTCGCGCAACATATGGTTTGCTAGATGTGGGACGAGTGGGAAAGTTACTTTATGGACGCGCCTCGTAATATTGAACTGCCCCCCATTGAGGGTAGCCCTTACGGACTCAGTATATCCTCAAAAAATCAATATACATATGTAAACATATACATTAAATTTTAAAGAAGGGAAACAAAGAAAAGGGCGTGAAAAATTACAATTGCTATTAATGTGGCACCATATGATTAATTAGGATATGGCAGGATTTTTTAACACAATTATCACAATGTCATCCCTCAGAAATGTTGGCAGAGCAAACTGCCGTCGAAATTCTTCGAAAAAAGCTGATATAGTCCCTCAAGCACCTATGAGCAAGCCGAATACCTCAACGTGAATTAAGGCATATTTCAGCTTGAAATAGTTGACTGTAGGCTCATAGATCGACTTCTTCTCAAAGTGGACCTCGGCTGACTGATGACATTCTACTTCAAAACGTATCGTGGGGTCCACAATGATGCCCTGTTTAGTGTCAGCATTGTACGCTAAAATATCTACTCGTCTCGTTGACCCATTTTCAGCTAGACAGCAGATTTCTTCTTCTACTATCCAGCCATTATTTCTTAATGCGGCAGCAATGTTGGATCTTATAAGCAGGTGTGTAGGAGGAGGCGATATGTTTATACCCAGGAAACTCTTAAACACTGGATAAACTGTTTTAAATAAAGCTATGTATTTCATTTGTATTGTTAATATAGAAGCAATTAGCGGTAATGATGAGTGTCCAAAAAATTCTGTTGCGCATCTTGCGGGTCGCAAGACAAAAGGAAATAAAACAAGCGCACTATACAGAATGGTTCAGAACTTATGTTACAGAATAATATGGTAGATAGAGAGAGTAGTAAAACAAGCAGTTTAATAATCAGCAATATGTGTCCTATCTTGCACTGGTACTGCGCTAAAGTTGCTTCAGTGTTGGGTAGGCAATTATTCGTGCAAGACGAGTGACAACTTGTAGTACTGTGCATTTCAGTCTCGTTGCAAGGCGACACCAGATGGCAACATTTGGTGATAGATGTAATGGGTTGTCGCCGTTCCATCCCATGGCCTGCACGATCGCCGGACCTTAACCCGCTTAACTTCTTTTGGGGACATGAATCGTTACTGTAATGCACATTTAATACACGTTGTCACTGGTCCTTGCATAAATGACGACTCAACACTAAAACAACTCTAGCGCCGGTCCGGTACGAGACGGGGCTCACATTGCTGACTAATAAATGTTTTAGCACTCTCTGTCTACCATATCCTTCTGTAACATAAGTTCTGAACCACTCTGTATGGACTATGTATAACAAGGAACGAAGGGTGAAGGAAATATGGAGATTTAACCATAATGGTTTCTGGTTTAGGAACAATGGTAGTAGCTGTTTTCTTCCTTTAATTCCGAATATTTTCTTGATCCTTAGAAAGACCCCACACAATGCTAGGCTATATTATAAAAATTGTGCTTCCCATCCCCCTAGATTTTCTTATTCCCGAAAAGGATGGTAATAGCATACATTATGATTTACTGATATAATGCAGACAGTTCATCTTCTTTCTTTCTTCTGGTATCCGTATCTTGTGACGTCTGTAAGGACCTTCAAAAATGATTCTAGATTATAAACGGTGGAAATTCTCTTCCTATAGTCCCAATCCTCTTGAGCACTATTCCATAGTAGATTTACATTACATTTTATACTCATTTGTCGAGAATGGCTCTCTATAACACATTCAACAGATCACTAATTAAATTCATATTCATTTTCATTCGAATGTGAGGGGGTGATGGCACTGTTTTCTTGATCACACGAAGGTAGTTGTTGCGAAAAAGACAAATGACAGTTATCTACTTGCGCCGCTCCCTAGAAATAGTCCCTGAAACTGTGCGTACATCGTTGCCAGATGTCACACACATGTAATGCTGAACGATCAAATATGTAGAAACGTTCATGTATATTTTATAATGAATATTTTAGTGTTTTATTTGGAAGAAAGAGTCATTTTTCATATCAGTTCTCCATAACATCTGTTTCTTTTTTGTTGAAAATACCGTGATGATGAAGTAATTTCGTGGATTTATACCAATTTCGCGAAAATTCGCTGATATATTTAACGTAATATTGGACTTTCATTAAGGAATTTGCATTTTGAATGCATAAAATTAAGTTTATTACATATTTCGCGAATATCATTATTCATTAATAACAAAATATCACACTCCTACCTATTAGGCCTACTATTGATGATTTACGTCTCCTTACCTTCACTGTTGATGAAGTCTGTACATAGCTCCGAACGTTGAATGTTTCTGTTTACTGTTATACTATGTAAAAACTAAAATACATATTGCACCTTATTGAAGACTATGAAAGTACTAATCACAATACTTATTGAATCGTAGGCATTTTGTTTTTGCAGCATTAACTTCCCATGATTGTACGAGAAGATTCGAAGAGAACGGCAGTTACGTAGACTTTCGGATCCCCCCTTTTACCATTAATGCATAACACAATGTCAATACGGCGGTTGCTGTCGTCTGCGATACAACGAACTTTTCTGTTGATTTTCGAGTTCGTCATTTTTTTCCGGTTATTACATGCTTATTTAAGTTGTGTTAACTCTCGCTAGTGGTTTTATATTTTATTTTATCCGTCTTAGTATTTATTTTGTCATTGTAAATATTTTCGTATTATCACTATTATTATTTATTATTATTATTATTATTATTATTATTATTATTATTATTAATGAATTATTCTGTATTACTATCTTTGTATCATATCCGTCACGTTTATTCTATTATTATTATTATTATTATTATTATTATTATTATTATTATTATTGTTAATATTATTTCTATCATCAGCATTATTATTTGATCTCTGTAAAATTTATGTAGACTACTGGACTGTACCCGAGCACGAGCATATGCTCATTTCGGGTATCTATTCATATGTATTCATTGCAAATGTAAATTGTAAATAAATTTGAATTTGAATTTGAACATCAATTTGGTGAGGAAAAGAAGGAAGAAGACTTCATGTAAAACTGGAATTACCGTGGACACAATTGAAAGGATGATCTGTTATGGATGGCATACTCTAGAATAAAATACCATATTTATGTATAGGCTAGTCGTAAAAGACAGAAGACAAGGACGACCCTGAAAGAGATTGCGTGAGCAGACTGAAGTAGCCGCAACACGCCGAGCCTTGACAACGAGGGGACGATTGCGACTGCGGCGGCGGTGAACTGACAAAATGTTGGCACAGGAAGGGATGGTTACTCTTAAAAAAAAAAGCTCCAGAACTTTTTTGGCCTCCGCACATTCAAACTTTCACATAGGGGTTTGGTCTCACAAAGGGAAGCCGCGATGTGGAAGCACAATATTTTAATAAACCTGCACCGGGACAAAAAATGTTTCTAAACATGAAATTTAACGAATGTGTATTAAGAGAGACACTAGCTTAAAAATGCTTGTAGTTTTAACAAGTATTCAATTTTAAGCCAAGTGTGTATACAATATACAGGGTGTTAAGAAAAAGTATCCAATATTTTAGGAGGTGATAGTATGCATCAAAACAAAACAAAAAAATCTATACTAATCAGTAACTTTACGTAATAACTAATTCTTTTTCATTCTTATTTTTATCATTTAGTACTGTAAGTCACTTTAACTTTTACCATATAATAACGTTATTTATTAATTAATTATTTTTCTTCTTCACATTCTTTATCATTTAGTACTGTAATTTTAAGTTATTATTGCTAGAAAATAATTTAAAAACTTGAATTGCATATAAGTTGGTACAATTGAGAACAAAAAGCAGCATGTTCACCCGACAGTCCCTGAGGTCAGTGTACAGAGACCGGTCCCCTCTATTAACACGAACAATAGCAATCCTACCTGCCCACTGCCCTGTACCGCAGACATACTCAAGGCTGCGCTTTCTTTCTCTCCTTTGTCACTTAATGTTGTTCACGTGAATGCTCAAAGTCTGTTGTGTCATTTTGACGAATTTTCTTCTATCTTCTCACCTTTAGACATTCACGTTATTCTTATCTCCGAATCTTGGTTACATCCTAATCTTCCTTCCACTCTCGTAAACCTTCCTGGCTATACGCTTTGCCGTAATGACAGAGAGGGCAAGAGAGGCGGAGGGGTGGCTGGTTATATTAGATCCGATTTGCGACCTAAAATTATTCATCACTCCCCAAGCCAGTACTCTGCCAAACCCGAGTTCATGTTCATTGAAATTTGCACCTTATTTACAAAATGTCTAGTGTGTGTCGTATATAAACCCCCACATATATATGACGTAGATGATTTCGAAACCTCCTTACTAGACGTAACGCCGCAATATGAGAACGTTATAATCATGGGTGACTTCAATTCAAACTTACTTGACTTACATTCTAGTACGACTAAAAGACTTAAATCATTCTTTCAGTGCCTTGATATGGTAATCCTACCCCTAGCTCCCACACATCATACGGAAGGTACAGACACATTACTGGACTTGATAATTACTAACAATGCCGAAAAAATACTGACGCATGGACAGTTGCCTGCACCAGGACTATCAGGGCATGATATCATTTATCTATCGTTTAATCTGCAGTGTCCTAAATCGACTCCTAGAGTAATTACTTACAGGGATATCAAAAGAATAGATGATATTGCACTGAAAGAAGACGCTGCGCAACTTCCATGGCACATGATCTGGACATTACGAACTGTAGACGAGAAAGTAGACTTATTCAATACGTTAATACTTCAACTTTATGACAAACACGCACCATTAAAGACCAAACGTACCAGAAAGACCCCAGCCCCTTGGATGACGACTGAAATACGTAGCCTGATGTCCGAACGCGACTTAGCCTATAGGAAATACACCCGCAATAAAAACGACGAATATTTTAACTTATATAAACACCTAAGAAACAGAACGACTCAACTAATAAGAAACGCTAAACTCAAATACTCCTACAAACTTATAGAGCCCAACACAACCCCTTCCGAGTTATGGAAAAATCTGAAGGTCATTGGACTTGGAAGGGCTAGTGAACAAGCAGACATACCCATCCCACTTGACCGATTGAACGAACACTTTGTAAAGGACCCGACCTTAAACAACACAACGAAACAAGACACAGTTTTGCCTGACTCAGCTCCCCCAACTCGAGACAAATTCTATTTTACTGACGTCACTCCTATTGACGTAATGAAAGCCATCCGACGCATCAAGACGAAAGCTCAAGGGCCAGACAACATTAGCATATTACTCATACAGAAAATACAAGACATAGTAATACCTACAATTGCACACATATTCAATAGTTCCTTAATCACTTCAACTTTCCCTAAAATATGGAAGCAAGCTTTCGTTCTTCCTCTTCCAAAAGTCAAAGTTCCCACCGACCCGAACGACTATAGACCAATCAGTATCCTGCCAGCCATATCAAAAGCACTGGAAAGAATCGTACACAGACAAATTACTAACTACATGAACGAACACAAACTATTCGACAAGTATCAGTCAGGTTTCAGAGCTGGACACAACACAAGCACTGCTCTACTTAAAGTGACAGAAGACATTCGTGAAGCAATCGACTCTAATAAAGTAACAATACTAACACTTCTTGACCTTAGCAAAGCTTTCAACTCTGTAAATTTCGACCTGCTCACCCATAAATTGAGAAATCTGCATTTGTCAGAGACTGCTGTGAGTTGGTTCGAATCCTACTTACGGGAAAGACAACAATGTGTTGTATCCGGGAATCGAAGCTCTTCCTGGTTTAACATAACATCAGGTATACCACAGGGTTCGGTACTCGGACCATTGTTGTTCACGATATATGTCAGTGATATTACATCTCATGTAAGGCATTGTAACTATCACTTGTATGCTGACGACCTTCAATGCTACATCTCTTCCCGCTTAGATCGAATAAATGACGCTATAGATAAATTGAACAAAGACATTGACTCGATTGTGACATGGACAAAGAAATTCCATCTTAATATCAATCCTGGAAAGACACAAGCAATCATATTAGGACACAAACGGCAAACCGACGCTGTAAAGCACCTCGACATTTCCCCCGTTAAAGTAAGTACAATGCATATCCCTTTCAGTTCTTCGGTAAAAAATCTTGGCATTCACATGGATAATAATCTCAACTGGGACATGCAAATCACAGAAACCTGCAGAAAAGTATATTCTATTATTCATGTGCTAAAAAGGATAAATGTTCATCTTCCCTCTTGCTTAAAAAAGTCCCTTGTGCAGACCCTTGTATTTCCCCATTTTGACTATGCTGACATTTTACTGACTGACCTTTCCAGCGACAACAAAATGAAACTTCAACGTGCTCATAATTTGTGTGTACGTTTTGTAAGCAATGTTCGTAAATATGATCATATTACCCCATCCCTGGAAGCAATAGGTTGGCTTAAACTAGATAAGAAAAGAAATTTACATTCACTTCTCTTTCTCTTCGAAATCTTGAACTCTTCTATTCCTTCGTACCTGTCATCTCGCTTCACTTACCTTTCTTCCCACCACAATCTGAACACACGCTCTCGCCATGAAACAATACTAACAATACCATCCCATCGCACCTCCTCATACTCATCCTCTTTCACAATAGCCCTGCCAAGACTCTGGAATTCGTTACCTGCTAGCATCAGGGACTGTCGAAATAAAATTCAATTCAAACGCAAACTTACTAGGCACTTGGTCAGTAATTGAGACTCGTTCAGACATGGTTTCTTGTAAATAGTTCTTTTAATCTACCACAAAATATCTCAATATCCGGTAATTTCATCACTATAGAATTTTGTTATTGTAGGTTTAATTTGTAATTTTGTAAATACAAAAATATTCTTTGTTCTTAACTTCTATGATAAAATGTCTAGCTTTCATTAATCAGGTATTCTTGTCGTACTTTAATTTTTATTGTAATTGTAATTGTAATTGTAAATTTAATATTAATTGTAATCTTATTGTTCATGTTATAGTTGTAATCCCCTGGTAGAGGGGCAGAGAAGGCCTGACGGCCTTATCTCTACCAGGTTAAATAAATAAATCTAATCTAATCTAATCTAATAAATCTGTAGCCGAGATTTTTCTGGTAATTTTCGATTTTTCAAAAATAATTGTTCCTAACATATATAATTAACCACCCTGAAACCAAAAATCGCTTTTTTGACATTTTTGTTTGTATGTCTGTCTGTCTGTCTGTCTGTCTGTATGTTTGTTACCTTTTCACGCGATAATGGCTGAACGGATTTCGATGAAAATTGGAATATAAATTAACTTCGTTGTAATTTAGATTTTAGGCTATATGGCATTCAAAATACATTATTTAAAAGGGGGGTTATAAGGTGGCCTGAATTAAATAAATCTAAATATTTCGCTTATTATTAATTTTTGTGAAAAATGTTACATAAAAGTTTCTTTAAAAATAATTTGCGATAAGTTTTATTCCGTGAAAAATTTTGATAGGACTGATATTTAATGAGATAAATGAGTTTTAAAATTAAAATAACTGCCATCTAAGGCCGTGTAATGAATTAAAAAACAAATGACTTCGTCTATAAGGGGCCTTGGACAGCAACAATCGAAAGCTATGAAAGATAGCCTACAGAGAATGTTTCTGTGTTTGTATGAAGTAATATCGGAAGCTAAATTAACCGATTTGTATAATTAATTATTTCACCATTGTAAAGTGTAGTTTCTCTAGATGGACATAATGCTGTAATGTTATTACAGTGACTTCTGATATAATATAATATAATATAATATAATATAATATAATATAATATGTAATATTATATAATATAATTTAAGTTATTTGAAGGGTTCAGAACCATAGTGGGCCAAGCGCCATTTACTGAATATGTAGAAAACAAGGGTTAAAATTAAGTTATTACCATTATTGAATGGAAACCTATAACAAGTAAAATAAAATATACACATTAAATCTAAATGATGTCAATCTTCATTAAGCTATGGTTGCATGTAATAAAAATTAAGAAACATGTTAAAGGAATTGTCATTGCACCAAATGAGCGTCTCTGGACCAAAATGATCGCATTTTAATTATTTGGATGCAATTTAAATTAAGTAACATATTAAACGATTTATCCTTCTATCAAACACGAATGTTCCCTGGATCAAATGTCCTATTTTAATTATGTAATTACTTTATATTTATTTCTAAGGGGTGCAGCGGAGCGCACGGGTACGGCTAGTATTCAATAAACATGGGTCCTACAACACATACTTCCTAAGATCTGAACATTTGTTCATAGGAAGTGCTCAATGTGACGTATATTTATGGCAATACATTTTTCTGCCCTACAATGCAGCAGACTACCAGATAATCATACCGTAGTTGACATTCCTGGCATGGACTAGGCCTACTGATATGTCGCAAGGAATACTGAAAACAAAAGTTTGGTTGCGGATATGAGCAGAGTTCAGTAGAGATGGTATTGTGAATTTTCGTAATCAGCATGTGTGGGCTGATAAAAATTCCCATGCACTTGAAGAAACAAGGCATCAGCACCGATTCTTAATCAACGTATGGGCAGGCGATCTTGGTGATAGATTAAGGGCCATACGTGCTACCACAGAGATTAACTGGGGATAATTATCAGGACTTTCTTATTAACGTATTGCTTACCTTGCTGGAGTATGTGCCATGTCAGCAAAGACTACAGATGTGGTTCATGCATGGTGGCACACCACCACATTTTTTCCGCAATGAGCGTGAACACCTGACTGACATTTCAGGACCGCTGGATTGATTGGGGAGGTACCACACCTTGGCCTGCTCGTTCCTCAAATCTAAATCCCCTAGACTTCTGGTTATCAAGAACAACCAGGTCAGTTTCAAAGAGTGCATGTTTCCTTACGCCGAAGGACAGAGGAATACATTGCCATGAATGGACGTCACATTGAACAAGTGTTCGGATCTCAGAAAGTGTGTGTTGTAGGACCCATGTTTATTAGACATTTTTTTCTTGTTTTAATACATACTATCACCTCCTAAAATTTTTTGGATATTTTTAACACCCTGTATACATTGTTGCTAGAAACTTTAGGGTCACAAAGTTTTGTAATCTCTCGAAAGTGAATCTCTGTGCTTCTAAAATTTAATTTACACGAAACCCGCCCACGCTATTGAAATACGCCAGAGGGATAAATTATTTTTTATTAGATTTCTTATCGATGTGAACAAAAAATCACTATCCTACTCGCAATAGTTACCGAATAAGAGGTTGTTAAATATTTGGAGGGGGGGGGGAACTATGAACTTTCCACCAATTTGATAGTTTTTTGTGTACATACAACATGAGCTATTCGTTCTGAAAGTCTGTAAAACTATTTCACTTCCACTCTATATGCAGATAACGGTAGTTGTTTATTTATTTTTTGTTGATTAATTTTACGACGCTCTATCAACATATTTTGTTATTTAGCGTCTGAATGAGGTGAAGGTGATAATGGCGGTGAAATGAGTCCGAGGTCCAGCACCGAAAGTTACCCGGCATTTTCTCATATTGGGTGGAGGGAACATCCCGGAAAAAACGTCAACCAGGTAACTTGCCCCGATCGGGAATCGAACCCGGGCCACCTGGTTTCGCTACCAGACGCGCTAGGTAGTTGTTTATTAGATAACATCGTCTCTTATTCATTTGAAAATATATTACGCAGAACTGGATATAGGCCAATAGCAGCATGCATATGTTGGCATGTGGTGAGACTTGAACTTCGTTTTATGTTAAAAATGTTAGATTTTCTCATCAGCTGTACCTCGATCATAGACGTACTCGCGTAAAATTAAATTAGAATTAAAAAACTCTTCTCTTATAAGCATGTCAATAATAAGTTCATGATATGATGACTGGAATCCAATTATTTCTAACTTTCATGGACATGTATTTCATTATCTGTCAGCCACAGGCGAGAACAAATGAAACAAACGAAGGAACTGGAAGAAATATAATTGGAATCTAGGCTTCACGAATATTGGCTGTGACGTTCATCACTCAGCTGCAGCCGTTTTTTATAGCCTGTTTGAAATTAATACACAGTTGTAAGGCTTAATAATGGTATATATAATATTTTTAGGCGAAATGGCTGACCATATAGACATGTTGGAATCGACTCTCGTACTTTGTAACGTGGCGTGGGTTTCATTAAAGTTTCTCGTTTTCAGATCGCATTCTTTCATGACATCACATGGTTGGAAAACGGATAAAATGGACGTTAGGCTAATAGTCTGCCTGATGCGAAGGGTTTAAAATGCGCGTTCATTTTACGATTTTTGGTGCCGGTAACTACATAGTACATGCGCATTCAATATTTATTACTGTATGCTAGCAAATTGTCTATGTAATGTAAACAAGGGTCCGTGTAGTTTCGGTTCATTTAACATTCTACACTTGTGTATATGTATACATTTAGGAATTTATGGACGTAAAACCGCAATAATGCTATCATATCGCTGTCACGCCCAGGGGTCGCTTGATGCACTTATCCCGTTGGGGATATAACCTCAAGTGTGCAGAGCCCGTCGAATGTTTTTCCCCTCCATCACGTTTAGACGTAAAGCAGTGCTTTAGTTTAATTGCTGGTGGCTGATATTAACACGGATGTGTTTTCCAGGCTGTAATGTTTATTTTCTCTTCTTTCCTCTTTCCTTCAGCTTTTTGGTTACACAGTTACATTAAGACCTATATCATATACAGTAGCTAATCGGCGATGTGTGCAATTGAGGGAGAAATGAACTGGCCACCCTACCTCATTATCTCCTGGCGTAGTTGCTTCATAAGTGTACTTTGCTGGTATCACTTGTAGGGTTCAGACCTGTCTTTGGATAGTTGACTAAGACTAAACAACAAAATAATATATTCAAATTATTTACTGTTTTGCTGATCTTTCTAGGAGCCATGTTGCAGGCGGTTTTTCTCAGTAATACGATTTATCAGGGGAATGAGATGCAGCGGAGCAATGCTGTGAATGAATGTTGATGTCATAAGGTCACACACGTGGGTACACGCATCTCCATTGGCTGACTCTCAAAGCACAAACGATAACACTGATACAAACATATTTATACTACCCTAGTTACAAAATTAGATCACGGTTAATCTCCTGGTCTTTTAATCCCTCCATACAGGAAATAACATATGCAGGAGAGCGCATGTTTTTTAATCTGATGTTATAACGGTAATATTATCTACCTACTTCGCTTCAATAGATGACGCAATAGTAAGCACATTCCTTCCACGGTTAATCTCCTAGTTGGAGACCAGTAGTCCTGGAGAATAGCTCTTCGTAAGGGATCTGACACGGTTTTCTCCTTGAAGTATTAGGAGCCAGCACGTAGTTCCGAAACGTCTGATGTTTCTAAATGTAGATACATTGTAAAAGTCCATTACTCTCGTATCACGTTGAACGGCGTGAAATTCTTCAGTTTTAATCATTTGTACGAGTTTATAGCTCTTGCACAGCATTACTTTGTTTTTTTTTTTTGGTGTTGCTTCTTATCTACATCCGGTTGTACCAGCGTCAAGTTACTGTTTCTGTTAAACAGATTAGAAGCTGGAGGTGACGGATACTTGCTATAGTTAGAATATTATTGCATAAATATACTCGCGGATATTGAGATTGACTGTCTACCAAAATTTGCAGCGATTAAAAGCATTTTAGTAGTGTGTTTTAACATTGTCCTTTATAAATTTTATTTATATTAGTTAAACACAAATTGTTTCTTTTAAAAATTGTTATTATTATTATCATTATTATTATTATTATTATTATTATTTCATTAATTATAATGAATAATTCCAAATAGTCTACAGTTGCGTGTATATACATTGTGGAAGTGAAATAACTTTGCAGATTGGAAGGGACGATAGTGTACACGTAAATGAACAGGTAACCTATATTACGTTTTTTGATTAAATGCACGGTTAATTAGAAAGTTTGAAGTTTCAGCAGTCCGGCAACATCGTCGCTAACACACTCTGCTCGTGATACAGATGTAAGAGATCAACGAACTTGTTGAGTGTCGGTAGATCAGCTGCTAAGCTGCTTTCTGCCAAGACGTTGCCACTTGCTCGCATTGTGCAGTGGCTTGAATTTAGAGTTTTTTAAAATTAAATTTACACGAAAATCATGCACGCTATTGAAATACGCCAGAGGGATAAATTAGGCCTATTCTTTATTAGATTTCCTATCGATATGGACAAAAATCACTATCCTCCTCGAAATAGTTACCGAATAAGAGATTGTTAAACATTTGGAAAAAAAAAAAAAACATTTTTTCTGAAAAAAAAACTATGAACTTTCTACCAATAAAATATTAGACTAGTTTTTTGTTACATACAACATGAGCCATTCGCTCTGGAAACCTGTATGTGTATGCAGTTTTATGTATAAACCTTTTTTGTCGTCATCAATCAACTCTAAATATGACAACGTTATTTTATACTCCTCGTGGAGTTGATATGAGCATGTCATTTGAAAATAATAATGCATCATGGGCACAGACCAATTATTTAGTCCTGACAGCTCAGCGACTCGAAAGACGGGAAGTAATAGGAGAAGTGGGGAGAGTTAAGCAGTAGAGATAAGGGCGAGCGGTAGGTAAAGGAATGCAGTACAGCTTAATTGTACTGGAAACATACCGTTCTTCAGTACGCATAACATCCGATCGCTTCGAAGGCAAGCGAGGGAATAATCCAAACACCCCTTGGCGTAACTAAATGGACTCGTGACCCAGGCGCACATCGCCGGAGACTGTCAGGACTAAATAAATGTATTATGTTACAGCTTCTTGTGATTGGATCGGTATTTAAGAAGGCCTAGTCAATAAACAAACTCTTATCTTATCTCTTGAGATTCGCTTTGATAGTGACTGGGTATTAATTAAACGAGGATACTATAATTCCAGGACGAGTCCTCGGCATCATCGCTATCATTTCAACCGACTCTACATAATTGTGCAGTTGACAAATCGCCGTTAACTAATTTATTGACGAAAATGTGTGAATCCCACAGTTCTAGGTTAAAATATTGCCAAGGGATAACAATATTAAAGACGTTATTTTCGTTTCATTGTTTTAAAAGTGTATATAAAAAGATAACTGGAAGAGAGGAGAATATAATATAATAGAGATAAAGGGAAAACAAGAACAATGGCAATACGAGGAGAACAATGAGAAGACAAGGAGAACCAGGAGAACACAAGAACTAGAGTGATACAAAAAGAACAAGGGACATACAAGAAGAACAAGGGGAACAAGTTTGAAAACAAGGAAAACAACACGAACAAAACAAGGAGAACAACAGTAATACAAGGATAACAAGGGAACACGGGAACATGAAGAGTGACAGGAGAATAAGTGAGGAAATTGTGACGATCATTTTCTAAGTAACTTCCCCCCCCCCCTCCATACCTAGTGAGAAGAAATACGTAGGCTGTAGTGGCTATTGATGGCGGTAGTAGTTCATTGAATGACTCTTTCAAATGTTGAGGTTATTCAGATCGAAATTCAACATTGGCCAGAAGTTACCGACAAGTTTTATCCGGAATTCTCTATCAGGGACAGCATGTCGTACGTGTCGTAAAATTATTTCACGGAGCCCCCGGTTTCTTTTTCCTCTGAGAGGAAGGCATGCTAAGGATTTTATCGCCCTTTAATATTCACCGCCCTCGGCCGGGTTTCAACCAGGGTTTAAGCTAGAAAATAAAGAATTGTCGCAAAAATGCACAAATGAAAAATGATATTTGTGCAAATTGCGAAATGCTTGTGCATTATTATAAATAATTATACAGAAAGATAAAATTAATGAAGTATGCAGAAACAAAAAGTTATGTGATTTGTTTCTTGGAGTTTTATTACTTTCAATCTATCTTACCACACTTTAGATATACTTATGTAAGTAAATCATTAGATGTAGGTATGTTTAGAATCAATTACTGCTGAATTTACATCACATTAAAATACGTTATTTTATGGGCACTTCAAACATTGAAACTCTTTACTAGCAGGCCCTTAAAGATTGTTAGCATAATGTTAACTCTTTGTACTGAAAGACGGTTTATAATTCCAGTTTTTACAAGAGTCCTGTAACTACATCCTGGCTCACAATTTACATTATGCGATGGAATTATATAAATCAATTAGAAGAATCTGTTCACTTAACTTACGTGAATTGCACCAACTCTTTGAAATCAATTCCTGAACAACTCTTTTTGAACATGCCCATGCGATTAGCATTTCATTTAAATCCAGATTAGTTCAAACACATCTCTGATTTAATTTTCTTCATTACCATCTTCGTTTCTGAAGTCCATGTGATTTTTGCATTTTTGCACATTTACATTCAATGTTTGTTTCACTTTTAGAAGTCGAGTAGCAAAATGCGACAGATGCGACTGTGGCTTAAATCCTGGTTTCAACCCGTGAATCTTGTTTCCAGGCATGGTACTTACTACACAATCGAGGATGTTAGGTTAATGTGAAAGTTTCCTTTGTAGGGGAAGTTAACGAATTACGTTTTCGCTATTTAGAATAAAGGCTGGTTCACAATAAACCGGGAACGGAAACGGCAACGAGAACGAGAACGGAAATATTGTTAAAATAAATGTATTTAAATGTGAGGATTCACAATGAACTATTGTGAATGTTCACATTTAAATACATTTATTTTAACATTATTTCCGTTCTCGTTCTCGTTGGCGTTTCCGTTCCCGGTTTATTGTGAACCAGCCTTTAGTAGGCCTATTTCTACTGTATTTCAATTAACTTCTTGATGCCCACAGGTCTGTGTCGACCCCTGTTGGAGAAGACTCGGCTGCCGGTGCTCACTCGTTGGGATGGAGCAGGAAGAGCGCCCGCAGTTCGCGTTCAGACACGGTAAGCTGTGCGACTTCGCCTCATCTTGTAAGATAAATATGCCAGATGTCTACCGGCCTCAACAATTTTTATTACTGTCTTTTAATCTGGGGTCTTGATACCAGCTGAACACTAATTTATTACTGTTTATTGCGAAATTAATTTATTGAGTAAAGAAGAACTACGAACTGAACGTACACTTCTTCTGTGTGTTTTGTACCTTTTTACGAGAAAGAACTTACAGTAATTACTGCGCGTATAACGTGACCCTTTCCCATGTTGCTACATTTGTATAGACCTATATGCATTACCTGTTTATGGTACGTCCTATATAAACACATAAACGATGGTTAAAATTAAATTTTGCTTACTTAACCAGCTCTGGACGGAGATTACTGCCCTAAGTGTATCAAATTCAGTATAAGGAAGGTCCAGACTATGCCCTTCATAATTCGTGTGGTTACACATTGCGCAGCATTTAACACCACCACACCACATGGTGGTGGCCCACAGCAACTTACCGACTTCGCCCTTCAGGCTCTTGTTGATAACGCCTGAGGTCCTTTTCACAGTGTTAACATACAAATAACAAGAAAACCATAACAAATCCTTGTAAACTCTGTTACGCAATGCAATCTTATTAGTTTGTAAAAGTTTGAGAATCTTCAAGAATCAGATAAAAAAAATGTACAAACAGGAATTTGTATTATGCAAAGTTGCCAACGACAATTTACAAAAAAAAAATCGCTAAAGAACAGAGCTAAAGTTGCCGTAGTGTTACTGTCATCCTAGATCATATATACCCAGATTGCTCGCCCTTGTAGGCTTTGACGGTAACAACTTTTGTCAGGTTTATAATGCTGCCATCTAATTGTTACATAAGAAGTCACGTCATAATTCCCATTTGAATTGGATTGGCGACTGTACTGCCATCTTGTGTTTGTTTTCGACGGACGGGTGGCGATCCCAGCGGTTGTTCTCTTCAAAGTTCTACCGATTTTAACACAGGGATGAGCTATCTGTTATATATGAGTAGCTTAATATCAAAGACGGACATCTGTCCTCTCCATAGTTTTGCTCTAGAGGCAATTTTTTAATTCACAGTGTTCTTTGTTACATTTAACACAATTTATTTTATAAATATAGTGTTAGAGTTTGCATATGGTTTCACAATAACTGGAAAGAGCATGAAAAATTGTATAAAATACCACAGCTATCTAAATTTCGATTGAAGTCAGATGTCCGTCTTTGATATTAAGCTACTCATATATGATCTAGGCTGTCATCAATAGATATGTTTATAGTTTATCTAAAATTATTGCTGAATCACATTTATACAATATAAAATATAAAATATCGCGAAGAAAATTGTTAGCAAGTCTCCAGATTTTGCTATAGGCCTATTGACGGCGCTGGAATCACATGGTATGACAGGTCGATTGTACCAATGTATTGGTTGGTTTACGATTTGATGACCGTAAGAAGTTGTGGTGAGATATCGCAACATTTTGTCGTTACAACTCCGAACTGTGATAGCTTCGGAAAAATCGGTTTCACAGGTAATGGCGTTTTGTAACACAGTGTGATTTTTGTGTTTGCTGATTCCTGACGATTACGAATGTTGCCGAGTTATACCGAATATAACCGATTTTCTGACGATACATGATTTCCCAGCACGAGACGACATATCGCTCTTCGGTGATTTAGCATACTAGTACAGGCCTAAATAATAGAAGTTGTATTTTGTAATTTCGAAGGCCATGTGCTGTGATCTATATACTCAGTTCATATTTTGGTATGTTACGATAATAAAATGTCGTCATATACAGAGGTAACCTTAAAACATATCAAAATCATAGAAAACAAGAATACGGATGGGTAGACTTTAGAAGGAAAGAAGAAAGGTTGGAACTAAGTAGAAAGAGATTTCAATGCAAGGAAACCTCATCCCAATATCTTCAGCAATGTTGAAGACAAAATTGGATAATATGAAAATAGATGCAAGAAAATACCATACAACAAGTAAAATGGAAAGATTTCATGGATTTGCGTTATTCATATTAGGCTTACATGATAAATATGTTATTCATATTACTTTAGTTACTATATTTTAGGCAACCGAAGATTGATTAAACGTTTCTGCAATCAGTATATAACTTAAATAATATTATGAAGTACGGTACTTAACTATCAGTTGAACATTCTAAATCACCTTCTATACTATTCAAAATATACAATATTTACGTCTTGCTTAGCCTAAACCGTATTTGCAAATCTTTTTCGTCCGTTACATTAAAATAATCTTCTCTTTCGGAAATTATCCTCCCTCTTATTGGTAAGAAATCATCATTTTCAGATATCAAGTTCATCTTTGTCTTCGCCATGATGAAAATTATTGTCGTTAATGCAGGATTAATTATTTAAATGAACAAATATTGAACAATTAACTTAAATGTAGTTTGAGGGCTTAAAGTCCAATTTGTGTTGATGAAATGTATTCTCCCTTTAAGTGTCAATTAAAAAGATTTGAAGTAACAATTAAAAGTTAAATACATGTTTGGTGAAATCGACCCCAAGAACTGCTACTACAACTAGCAATGCATAACCGCGTTCTATTGATTTATCGTCGTTATATAGTACAAAGATAAAACATATTAATGCTGTTTGAACAGTGTGTGGTATGAATTTCTCTTAACGGACAGCTGGTGTAGGAGTACGTCTCCTGCACATGGGTGTAGTAGTAGCTGGTTTGTAAGGATTCACGTTCTTTGTGTAGCGCCCGCACTCCCACTCCGCGCCGGGCCGAGCCGGGCCGGTTCCTAATCTCGGCACAATTTATTCAGTTGATCTGGTTGTGCAGAGCTACCTCAAGCAGCGGCGCAGTGAGTGCGTTGGGGTCGCGGCTCTGCGCTCTCGACTCCCATCCAGCGGAACGGATCGATCAAGACGTGCACACGGTGGACCATAAAGATGACATGACTTCCCGCCCTAAAAGCGAGAGCTTACCTGTACCCAGACATCTATCCACAACATTTATCGAATCGCACGTTTAACCACGGTCACTTGTTAATAATTGTAGTCGGAACCCGGAGGTTCATTGCCGCCCTCACATAAGTCTGCCATTAGTCCCTATCCTGTGCAAGATTAATCCACTCTCAATCATATCCCACCTCCCTCAAATCCGTTTTAGTATTATCCTCCCATCAACGTCTCTGCCTCCCCAAAGGTCTTTTTCCCTCCGGCCTCCCAACTAACACTCTATATGCATTTCTGGATTCGCCCATACGTGCTACATGCCCTGCCCATCTCAAACGTCTGGATTTAATCTTCCTAATTATGTCACGTGAAGAATACAATGCATGCAGTTCTGCGTTATGTAACTTTCTCCATTCTCCTGTAACTTCATCCCTTTCATTCCCAAATATTTTCCTAAGAACCTTATTCTCAAACACCCTTAATCTCTGTTCCTCTCTCAAAGTGAGAGTCCAAGTTTCACAACCGGTAATATAACTTTTATAAATTCTAACTTTCAGATTTTTTGACAACAGACTAGATGACAAAAGCTTCTCAGCCGAATAATAACACGCATTTCCCATATTTATTCTGCTTTTAATTTTCTCCCGAGTGTCATTTGTATTTCTTACTGTTGCTCCAAGATATTTGAATTTTTCCACCTCTTCGAAAGATAAATCTCCAATTTTTATATTTCCATTTCGTAGAATATTCTGGTCACAAGACATAATCATATACTTCGACTTTTCGGGGTGTACTTCCAAACCTATCGCTTTACATGCTTCAAGTAAAATTTCCGTGTTTTCTCTAATCGTTTGTGGATTTTCTCCGAACATATCCACGTTATCCGCATAGACAAGAAGCTGAAGTAACCCGTGGTAATTTATCTCTATGATTTTTTTCCTTGACCCATTTTGTGTCAAATAATTATCTTTATTTGTGCTAAGTATGTGCTTAGGTAACTCCCTGAGCACGAGTTTTTACTCCTTCAGGGAAGAATTAGGTCTGTATTTTTGTACGTGTTATTTTACCAACAATATACAATAATACTTTCTTGTGTGTATGCACAATATATTAATTCGAGTTATAAACAAATAGCATCGGGGCACGTAATGTAAGGATGGGATTCTGAAGCAGTGTAGGGTAGTTGCATTTGGAAAAAGTTCATGAATTCAATTCGCCAGTACAGTTTCATTTGCTATAGTTCCTCGCATCGTGTGGGGTTCATCCCTCCGTTATAAACCTCTCATGGCTGGCATGCGATATTGGTGTCAGCTGTTTCGAAGGGAATCGAGATTTTATATTCACAGTGTATAATAATGGCTACTGAAATTGGTTTGAACGCTGTGTAATCCTCTACTGTAGGCCTTTGCACGAGTCTGAGCGGATTAGTCTCGTTGCAAACAAAGTCAGAAATAAAATTACTGAATTCAGAGATCACTTGCTGGTTGATCTAGTGCCACAATTTATAGTTCGCTGGCCTTTTCCTCTTGTACGGTGGAGCGACCTGAAGGCTTGCACTGCAGCATGAGGCTTATTGTGCTTACCACTCCTATTCTGTGAATGATTGGGTAACCGTACGGCGCGCGCTCTTGTACAAGTATAGTACGTCACACCGTGAACTTAATCGGGACTATGGTATGGGTGGTGATGATGATGATGATGATGATGATGATGATGATGATGATGATGATGATGATGATGATGATGATGATATGCGTATTAATGATGGCGAAATAAGTCCGAGGTCCAACTCCGAAAGTTATTATTATTATTATTATTATTATTATTATTATTATTATTATCATCATTATCATTATTAAATATCCGCTCAAGAGAACCCTAATATACCAAGTGATATGCTAGGGTTTTAGTTTAGTTATTCGGTATACTACGTATATATATATATATATATATATATATATATATATATCGTTGTTGTTCCTGCAATAACTCCTATGTGACATATTTATCGATTTCAGATTTTTGCTCTATTAAATAACTTAAATAGTGATATAGCAAATAATAAAATCTCCTATTTGTAATTATTTTTTTTTCGAAAATGTAAGAATTCACAGTCTCCTATGTACGGCTGCTACAGGATGAATAAATCTGTTTTTCTTCCTACTGAAAAATTTTATATTTTGCACATAGGAGTTATTGCAGGAACAACGACGATATACAGTATATACTACTTATTTTATGTATACAGATAATGGTGAAAGATAGTTCTACGCCGAAAGATACCCAACATTTCTGCTTCAATTGGTTGAGGGAAAACCGCGGAAAAACCCCAACAGATAACTTGCCCCAACCAGGATTTGAACCCGGCCCGTTCGTTCACGGTCAAACCCCCTGTTACTCCACAGTGATGGACTAGTTCGGTAATTGGTCAGTTGTATTATTTTAAAGAGAGAAAGAAATTATGATTTGTTGTGATGTGAAGGCTGAATTTGGACATATTTCTTTCTCAGGAATTTTACGATTTCCAACGTTTAACCTTACTAACTATAGGCCTACCAACATTTTTATTTGAGTAGGTAGAACTTAAAATGGATAATTCTCCTTCCTCGTATATCTTTTGATCCAGATTGTTATGGGAGTGGATTGCTATTGATCAATACGTATGTTTTTAATGTTGAATATTACTGCTAATTTTCCATTTGCTAATTATCGAGAAGAAAATACGAATAAACAAGTTATTGTGCTGTAGGTGCGAATAAATACGTACAAATCACGCTTTGAGTGTAGATGATCTTTCGGTGTCAGTATGATATTCTGTGTTGTCTCAGGCGAAGTCACAAAAATCATGCCATGTGCCTCTAGCTTATAAGTTAAATAGAATATGAAAACATCAACACCGCATGCTAGAAGACAACAAAGAAAGATTTCAGCCAATTGTAATAGCCACTTATGAACGTCTCTTTAACATACCATTCTTCGTCTTTCCTTCCCTCTTTTGTTTTCTCTGTAACGTCCCTTTCTACCCCGGGAATATTTATAGTCAATTGGAATAGACAGTTGCAACGACTTGACTGATTGGATGTCCTCCTCCTCGCGTGATAACGGAGACTAACGCAAACCTCAAAATGTTATGTTCCTCAGCCATTCTTCTAACTATGGAAATAGTCCAAAGAAAACCCCTTCCGGGTGACTGCTCTTTCGTAACTCGCCAGTGAAGGAGAGCAATAATAGTTAAACTTTTTTGTGTCGTCACCCTTGGTTAGTATCATGGCCCCTCTCCACATTACAACTCCTTGACTTGTAACTGCTGAGTGTTCTTATTCAGCTCTGAATAGAGTAGAACTGAGACATACACTTGTAACTTGTTTCCAGGATGAACATAATAGTCTCTCTTTGGATATGAGTCTTATTTCTCCTCTTTTGCACTTAGGTCAATGGCGTGTACGCTTCGGCCATTTGAAAACTATGTAGGCTATTCATATGTATTTATGTAATGGGGTTGAGTGAATGGATTACATGTCAAAAGAATTCAGTTACGTGATGTTGTCTTTGCACTCCTTTAGCGATTAATTTAATTAATGTATTTCTTGTGTATTATGTAACTTAATCCTGTATTTTATGAATATGTAATAATTGGTCTGAATTTCACAGCCGATGCGATTTTGGATAGGCAAAATAATAACAAAAAAATAGATTAAGCAATAGGCACACTAACCAGTCATGTGAGAGGCATCATTTGAAATATATAAATGCACATTAATGGGTGTACGCCTGGAAACAAGTTCCATTTAGTGCGGCGCTGTTCGAAAAGTGACATGGGCAAGTAACAGTCCGCTTAGCGGTGATTCAGCGTGTCAATTTTCGGCAATAAAATCTTGCTATTTATACGTTACATTAAAGATATAAATTTTTGCCTTAGTAAGTCCTGGAATTGTCGACTGCTAGTAATATAACACAATACTTTTTGTACGTTTTCTTCGTAACTGTTTACGAGATAATGCCATTTTGTGTTCGTTTGGGCCCGCTGAATATTAAGTACTTATTCTAACAAAGGCTGTTACAAATTTTATTTCATTTATCGATCACTAGAGAGTAAAATTCATAATTTTGGCTTCAGTATCAAAGAAATGTGATTGAACATGCACAAAAGAAACTTTATTGTTTGAGCAACAGTAAAGTTTGTGGATAAACAAGGTACAGTACAGTATGAACATGTTAATTGAAGAATTTTACAGCAGTTGTTTAAAATGCTGACCATGCACTTGAATGCATCTGTCTTGTCTTCTTCGCAAAGACCTTCGAATGCGCTCGAGCAATCTTGGGTTATTCTTCATTTGCTGGAAGACATCTACAATGCTGAAATTCTTCAGGTGATCTAGGTACAGATCCTCCTCTACGTATCCACCGTTCACTTGTTTAGATATTGTGTCACACTTAGAAGGAAATGGGGTTCGGAGAGTACGAACGTTGTGTCTTAATTTTTTGATTGTGACAACCAGCAATGGAAAAAGTCCAAACCCCTCACCTAAACATTAACAATCCACCATTGCTTTCCAACCCCTCATTTAGATCAAAGAAGCATGAATGTTGCCGCTTTACCGTATCCACTATCCAGGCGCTCGGTTCACTGGCGGCCCCAACCAGCAAAAAAGTCATCATCTCGTAAACGGTTAATTTTCGGACCCATGTTACTGCAATTATTTTGCTTCTCTTTTTATTTCTCATCCCTAAATTTCTGCCTATCACTTTTGAAACATCCTGTATACGTATCATAAATGAAGATTCGCTTTTCTGATGTTTACTACATTGCAGCGAACTAAACTGAAATGTACGGAATGGAAGTTAGTTGTATACTAATGCTCTGACTTTGACATATTCTTCTGCGTGTGTTATCTGTACACACTGTTTCTTCGGCAGTCATGTTAGATCTATAACAATAAAAGACCAACGGCATTTACCTGAGCGAAACCTGTTTCCAGCCGAACGCTCTGTACAATACTGACAACTTTGGATTTATGTTGACACTAACGGAAAGATAGATATTAAATAATTTCGAGGGAAAAATTGTTCCGGAGCCGGGTATCGAACCCGGGACCTTTGGTTTAACGTACCAACGCTCTACCACTGAGCTACCCGGGAACTCTAACCGACACCGATCCAATTCTTCCCTCTATATCCACAGACCTCAAAGTGGGCTGACAACCGTCAAGCAACCAACTTCGAGTGCACACTAACTCCGTGTGACTTAAATTGTGGTTTTCTGTTAACGAACAGTGACGTGTATTATGCAAATCAAGATTTTAGGTATAACTCCCTGTAAAGTTGATTTGAATAATTTCGAGGGAAAAATTGTTCCGGAGCCGGGTATCGAACCCGGGATGTTTGGTTTAAATCAATGGTCCCGGGTTCGATACCTTGATTTGCATAATAAACGTCACTGTTCGTTAACAGAAAACCATAATTTAAGTCACACGGAGTTAGTGTGCACGCGAAGTTGGTTGCTTGACGGTTGTCAGCCCACTTTGAGGTCTGTGGATATAGAGGGAAGAATTGGATCGGTGTCGATTAGAGTTCCCGGGTAGCTCAGTGGTAGAGCGTTGGTACGTTAAACCAAAGGTCCCGGGTTCGATTCCCGGCTCCGGAACAATTTTTCCCTCGAAATTATTCAAATCAACTTTACAGGGAGTTATACCTGAAATCTTGATTTGCAGATAGATATTAGTTTGAGAAGACATTTTTATGTTCTCCTAAGTTAGAATGATTGTTCTATAGAAGCTAATCTCTGTAGTTATATATTTAATATACATTGAAAAAATTTTTCGTACGACCTAGTTCAATAAAGACTGAAGTTTGTAAATTATTTTAGTGATTTGGTTACTGTACTTGAAAATAAGTTTTAATTTGTGTATGTTATAAATTAATTTATTTTTATTATTTCTATTTACCGTGAAAGTTGTTTAATTAATTTATAAAGTACGTTCTTGTTGCACATTGTGCATTATTGTTATTAAATTTTATCATCTGTTTTTACGCCCCGATTTTATAGGATTTAAATATATTTATTATTTCAGTTATTGTGTTATGAATGTTAACAATTTATGTGGTGGTAAAATGTTATTCGAATTTAATTCCATAGAATATCCAGAAAGTTCGTGCCAGGAGTGAAACAAAAAGTGGAAAAATGAAAGTGACAAACGCCATCATCGACGCTATCCGCATATTACAACTGAAATGTTTTGTTTGGTTATGTTCAAACTGTGAATGCCTATAATCTGCCGCAAAAAGTGTTGCATAGGTTCCACCTGGGAAAAAAAAAAAGGAAAATTGATCATGAAAGAATTGACGCAAGCCTACATGAGGTCAAGAGAGAAAGCAGTCTTGGGAATGGACCATGCTTTGCTATAGGAGACTAGCAATGGGAAATCGAAGGACATCGATGGAATTTAATATCCAAGTATTATTTTGTTAGCATGAAGCTTTACGAAGGTCTTTCATTCTTACTCTCTTAGATGTATTTTTTTTTATTCTTAACCGAACACAAACATTCACATGTGGCGTAACTCAGTACTGGTCCCGTGCCATAGGAACGAGGTCCTGTGAATTTGGTTTGTGAACTTGATTCGTGCACAGATTTGGTTTCATGTTCATTACACATGTGGATATGCAGTACGGTGAACTCTATAATCTCCGATAAATTGTGGATATGTGCGTTTGGAATGTAGCGTTTTCTGAGTCGAGTTAGTTTAGAACAGGCCTGCACAAGGTTTGCGACCTCCGAGCCGGCTCACAGCTCATGAGCAGATATTAGCTGCGCTCTGTATAAGGGTGGACTGGGAGAAGGGGTGGAT
Organism: Periplaneta americana; assembly: GCF_040183065.1. NCBI lineage: Eukaryota > Metazoa > Arthropoda > Insecta > Blattodea > Blattidae > Periplaneta > Periplaneta americana. The sequence goes on from NC_091118.1 coordinate 168,157,376, forward strand.
CTCGTACAAAATATACACAAAAGGAAGTGCTATTACGAGTTCTTATGAAATGAATTCCCGTTCAGTGTTTGCAAAACTATCTTGAACTATTATTAATTAATAAAGTAATATTTTTTTACAGAAATAATATAAATTCTATAGCTACTTAAATATACAATATCATTTTGTTATATTTTTATTTATCAGTACATCAAAACGAGGTTGTATGCTGTTGGCAGCTGAAAGGAACAGTAGCCTACTGATCGTAATGAAACATCAGTTACAGATGTTCGATGTCTGCCTTTATTAAAGTTGATTATAGAAAACAGTTGCTCACAAACATAAATGTTGAGCCAAACATAGCAATCATTTTCACAGCCAGCCTGTGTAGTCGTGGATATTATTGCTAATGTTTAGCCTTGTAAATCTCAACCAGGCAAGTAGTATTATTATTCAAACGATCTTTAGCCCTTAGATCACATTGAAGATCAATAAGTTCGAGCTGTAAATCGTTAAATGTTAGATGTTATGTTCCGTCTTTTAGATTCCTCCATACTGTACTCGTACTGTAGCAGTAGGTAAGGAACGTGAAACAGTTACTGAGAATAGGCCTACACACTGCACTCCACTAGATAACTGAGTGGTCGTTTCTCTCTCCTCTATCTATCTATAGCAAGTCTGTCATTCTGACGTATCTTCCTCTCCGTTTCGGCGAGCGGTAAACTCGGCTCTCCCTCTCCGAAGGAGCGCGCGCGCTCGTTGAGCGCTGTTTGTGTAGGCCGTGGAGGGAGTAAGAATATGGAGTCAGCCTTAGCCTGCCAGCTTGCGGCCAGTTTTCTGGAAAGCCGTCTGCTAGGATCCCCTCCCACTACACGCCGTGCTTGCATTGCACAGAAGGAGGAGAACGTGTATTTAAATACTTTACAGAGATAATACTTATATATCCAGTGTGTACTATTATTATTATTATTATTATTATTATTATTATTATTATTATTATTATCATCATCATCATTATTACTATTCTTATTATTATTATTATTATTATTATTATTATTATTATTATTATTATTATTATGAATAATTGTCTTTTTTTGTATGCCTCATTTATTTTGACCTGCTGTTCACATATTATTATGCTTTTTTCTTTCTTTCTTTGTATGTTATATATTATGTCCGATTTCTTCTTATTTGTTGTTTATTTTTTATTATTATTATTATCTTATTCAATTTTGTGTGTAAAATTGTAGTGTAATTTGTAAATTTGTAGTGTTTTTGTAACGCAGTCTTTACTCCTGGTTGAGTGTTAGAGAAGGCCGTATGGCCTTATCTCTGCCAGGTTAAATAAATCATCATAATAAATCATCATAATTATTAGAATGTCAAATATTCATACCAATTATATTAATGTATAAGCGTGTTATTTACAAACAAGATGAGCTTTTGTGCTGCTTTTGGCTGCAGCAGTCTGAAGAAAGAAACATAACTGAAATGGCATTTAATTACATCTGAAATAGCATTAATAGTTAACAACATGTGGTTATTTAAAAAAAAAAAAAAAAAAAAAACTAGTTACAAACAAATTTTCTCTTTCTTCCAGTCATTGGAGTTCAAAAACCAATCAGCAACCTTCTCGTCATATCAGGTTGAGTCAATTGTCAAAATATTTTCAGTTTGCAGGGATGTTAGGATAGTTGTATTCAGTACGGTCACAGCTTTGGACTTCGATTCTCATTGTTTAAAATGTTCTATTTCTTCCCTCTGCACATAGCCCTACTCTCGTCCCTCTCGGAATTGATTCTCCTACTGGCGCATAACCGATTTACTGAAGCTACTTAGCTACCACGTGCGGAGACAAGAATGGGCAGCTTCGAATTTCCAAGAATTTCAAAACCGGCCACATCTTAACAATGAACACACATTAAACCGTATTGCGTGATTATAATAGGTTACGCACATTTGTTTTTACAAAATGTTGTCTTGAAAACTGGGATGCGTATTAATTCGTACTCAAACACTCAGGATTTAAGAAATTAAAATTAACGCTCTATTTATGTTACGGGATATGGTGGGAAACAGCTGACAGAAACGGCACGTCTTTAATTAAGCCAAAAGATTTACAAATAATTAACTTACAGACGATAGAGTAGCATGACAGTTATTGTCAGTAAATGTTCTGACACCCCTGTTGACCAGAAGTTCGAGTTCTGATATTGCAAATGAGGGTGAATGTGATGTACAGCTAGAGTGCCTTTATTTAACCTGTCTTGATGTAATTTTAAACCTGAGTGGTTTTTAGCACAGGTGTGTATTGTATTCGCCAGTTTTTTTCTGTAAGCTATTTTACGATAAAAAATTGGCGCGTATATTATATTCAAAGGGGTAAATACGGTACTTTCGAGTTCTTACATTTTCACGGCAAACCTAAATTTGAGAAAAATTTAATTAGAGCGTATAAATGAATGTTTTGTACCTCTTGGGTATAAAATTCGATCGTGTGAGAAAAATGAATAACTGAAATAAATTGAAGAGTCCACTGCAAGAATGATGGATGTCACTTTCTTGTCGAAAATGAACCAAGACTGTCAATGCATAGCTTAAGACATATAGAATGTACATACAGAGTTATATGGCATTAACACTGATAGTCATTGTCCAGTAATGATCGGAAAATCACAGTTAAGCTTTGAGCGCTAAGCATTTCAAACTTTCATTTGCTTCTCCTGCAAAGTGTATTCCAAATGACATCAATCATTCTTGCAGTGGACTCTTCAATTAACATGGAAGATATTGGAATTTTGCGGGGACTTAAGAAAAAAGTAGCCTATAAGTGAGAAATTTATAAATGAAATTTTACTGTAGACCTAATTCATAGTTTCAACCAATGTGCCTATGTTACGTTGAATCTTTCTTAAACATACTGCAATAAAATATTATATCATTGATTTAAACTTCAATCAGTTATACATTTTAATTAAGAAACCGATATCCGTGCACACTACTATAATTTATTATTGTTGTAATTTCATATGCTTATAATTTTAAAATACTGAAATATAATTAATTTGTCATATAGATGTAACAGACACGGGTGTAGTGTACCATGATTATGTAAAGAACGGAATTTTTTTCTTTAAAACATTCAAATAATTTCGTTTCTTTCACTATGTCTTCTTAAATGAAGTTTGTGAATTATGAAAACCTGACATTAAATAAAGTTTGTGTGTTATTACAACCTGATTTCCTTTTAAAAACAGTTTCTGTGTATTTAATCGCATAGCGAAGTGGCGTGTAGTATGGCTTCCCGCACCTCTTCCCCCCTTCCGTCACCTGGCACGCTTCCCCTCGTCAATATTCGCCTATAGCGCCAACTCCATATTCTTACTCCCTCCACGGTGCAGGCCTGGTTTAGAATAAAGAGGAATAAGGAACATGTCGTGTGAGGATTTTTTGGGGGGAAAGAAGTACAAATGGAAAGTACTTCCCGAATTTTATTAGTTAGAATTATTGAAAAGTACTTGATTTTGTTTTTAAATTGATAAAATTAGAAAATGCATTTTAATTTTTAAGAGGTACGACTTCCAAAACTTTTAAGAGATACAAATGAAAAGGACTAGTATTTTTTATAAAGAGATGCAAAAGGGAAGCACATAACAGGTTTTTTAAGAGATACAAATGAACGGACTTGCAGAATTTTCAATCGGTACAGATGAAAATAACTTGCAATTTTTTTATAGTATAAGAAATGGACAAGACTTTAAGAGGTACAAGTAAAGAGGACTTGCACTTTATTGTAAACAAAATGAAACGGACTAGTAGTTTTTTACGAAATAAAAATAGAAAGCACTTTTTTTTTCATTTTAAAATGTAGTTTGTCTTCTTCAGTTACATAACACAGAACTGCACGCATTGTATTCTTCACCTGACATAATTAGGAACATTAAATCGAGACGTTTGAGATGGGCAGGGCATGTAGCACGTATGGGCGAATCTAAAAATGCATATAGAGTGTTAGTTGGAAGGCCTGAGGGAAAAAGACTTTGGGGAGGCCGAGACAGAGATGGGAAGTTAATATTAAAGTGGATTTGAGGGAGGTGGGATATGATGATAGAGACTGGATTAATCTTGCTCAAGATAGGGACCAATGGCGGGCTGATGTGAGGGCGGCAATGAACCTCCGGGTTCCTTAAAAGCCAGTAAGTAAGTAAGTTTGTCTTCTTCACTTCATGGATTAGGCTATATGCCTGATCCGCCTTCAAAGTTCCTCCATCCATATCCTTCTGAGTCTACCGATAGATCTCCTTCCCATAGGTCGATATTTCCATATTTGCTTTGGCAACCTCGCTTCTGGCATCCTCTCTAGATGTTCTTTCCACTTTTGTTTATAATCATTTATTTTGTCATTCATACTATAGATGTTTAATTCATATCGTATATCATCATACGATCTAATCTTGTACAAACTTTAACTTGTCGAAGAAAAAGTTAATTTCTGACGCCTGTATTCTACTCTCTTGTTTTTTGTCGTTGTCCACAGTTCGCTTCCATAAGTTAATATATTGGCGCAGCCATAACTTTATAAAACTTCAATTTTGTCTCTCTGCTTGTTTTTTTTCGCCACAGATCATCTGAAACTTATATAGTTTATTTAAAATCTATATCATAGTCCTTATCAAAACTGATATCATTCCCAAGGTAGCTAAAATGACTGACTTGTTCCATGCATTGATTATTAACAACTATTTTTAAGTACTTTGTACAAATGAAATAAGCCTCCAATTTTTAAAATTGAGTTATAGTAGAAAGAACTTCAAGAATTTTTTAGAGATAGAAATGAAAAGGATTTACAGTTTTTTTTAATAAAGAGATAAGAAAATAGTTTCAGAATTGTTAAGAGGTGTAGACGAAATGAATTTTCAATTTTTTTATAAAGTGATAGCTATAGAAAGGACCACCAGAATTTTAAGAGATACAGAATAAATGAACTTCCATCTTTTTTTAAATAAATGCAATGGAAAAGACTTGAGTTTTTTTTTTTTTTTTTTTTTTCTTTTTAGGAAGAGACGTGTATAGAATTGAATAACTGAGGCGTTCCCTGGAATAACAACGTTATGTCGCTTTCCCGTTTCCAGTGTTTATTGAATCCTTAACAATACGTCTCCTCCTGACAAAATATTATTTCCCTCCAACAAACACAGTGCCCTCTAGAAACATTTAACAGTCGTTCTGCGTAAATTGTTTTTCCAGATCTTAAGTATTGTATCTCAAATTCAAGTTTTTGTAAAGTTCTTGTTCAAGAGCACGCTTCAATTGTGCTCCAAATTGTTGCTCCCTTGATTAAAAGTAAGATATTCATATAATATGAATGCAGTGATAACAGAATCTCTACTTATTTCCACCAGAGCTGTTGTGTCCAATCGAGAAGTATTTTTGAGTGAAGTGGAATCGAAGTCTGTAAAAGAAGTGCCATCACCATCCTTGATAAAAAAAATTGTAACAAATCCAGTTATTTATAGCTACTTCCGCTATCGTGTGTGTAAGCCGCCGGCATCCACACACTTTCAAAAGGTTCAATGACGCGTTGAACCATACAAGGTGGGAATAACACTTCGTAACTTCGCATCCGATACATAGCACTAAGCACAAATCAGAAGAAAAAGAAAGTGTGGAAGCTACTTTACATAACAAAAATACTACATGTTTTGAAGTAAATAATTACAAATTGGAAACAGTAACGCATTGTAAATATTTAGGGCAATATGATGGGCAAATAATTTAAAAGTAGGAGTGCATCAAAGATTGAAAGCGCTAATAGATGCTACTTTAGATTTTTAAAAAATCTCATAATAGAACATATTGAAACTAGGCCTTCTATGTTGTCCAATTAAAAATATTACTAAAACCTGTTCTAATTTTTTAATTTGTTATTTTGTGAAATTTATCAATTGCTCTGGTTGTCTAGCGTCTGAGTGATATGAAGGTGATAATGCCGGCGAAATGAGTCCAGGGTCCGGCGCAGAAAGTTACCAGCATTTGCTCTTAATGGGTTGAGAGAAAATCCCAGAAAAAAACCTCAACCAGATAACTTGTCCCAATCAGGATTTGAACCCGGGCCCGCTCGTTTCACGATCAGGCATATAAACGTTATTCCACAGCGGTTGACTAGCTGTCCTATTATATAGCTGTGAAAAAACATGGTCTGGTGACAAAAATTATTAAAACATGTTGGGAATTTTTTGAAAGAGAATACTAGGAAGAATATTTGGAACTCACTATAGGTCATTCGTCTAGAAAAATGGACTTGTTTTTATCTTATTTTAATTTCTTTTTCGAAGAAGCATTTCTCTACTTTGTTTTCTTTTTAAAGTGTAATGACATTAATAAGTTGAGATATTCAAAATTAAATTAAAGTATCTACAGAATAAGTAATTCCATTGTTTTAGAGTATTAAAACTAAGTATTATATACGTGATTTGTTTCACTTTGTTGCACCATTGAAACAACTTTCTCATTCTTAACCCATTCTCACGTGTTACGATACCGCTTCGGCTAAGAATCGGTTCCTCGTGCACAAAATATGTACTCCATTTTAGTAATGCACAATGACTGAGTATAGTGCAGAATTCTTTCAGCAGTGGTCTGGACCACTCAGCCACGATAGGGACTTGAGTTTGTTAAGACGTTACGTTAAAAAGTGATAGCACAATAAAAACGCTTTCATTTGTGGTTTTCATTTATATAACTACTAATTACTTACTACGCAACCAACAATGGGATATTATTTAGATAATTCCAAGCGAGCACCATACAGCCAATCAACCAGCTCTTTGACACTCGATTGACCTATTTGAATCTGATTATACTGATAGTACATAGCATGGTACTCTAAAATAAATAACCGATATTTTTTTCTTACGTTCATTTGTTTATCCTACGTTCATTTTTTTTACCATCATCAGCAATAATACCAGCAATCAAACGCTAACATCTAACTCTCAATATGGAACAGTTACTAATTGTAACAAGTGTACCATTAATTATTACAAATAAGAGTTGATGGAAAAAGAGTTAATAAAATTATTAGGCCTGTAACCATAAGTTTAATGTTAAAAACCTATACTCATGCATATGTGTACAACTTCAAATGTTTAGTTTTCTTCTATAATTCATTTGTTTTATTCCTACCATCTCTGGTTCATTCAATTACAGTAGAGAAAACATACATTCTGTTATTGATTTAATGGCGGTTCATTATGTTGCTATAACTTGAAATGTTCAGTTGTTTTTAAATAAATTAAATTTCAGATACCCGCATTCTCCTTGCAATAAACGTAATAAAATATGTGTTTTTTGCAAAGATGAAAGAGGCAAGTCACTGCCATGAACATGAATATCATGATTATATTATAAAAATTGCAATTAAAATAGCATATTTCTCGCACGGAATTATTTCACTGAATACAATTCGTGCTTGATGTTTTCTCGTGATAATTTAATTGAGCTTCTAAACTCATGTATGTTGTCATAAGATAATTTTTTCTCTACCTTCGGTCTCGAAAATTTTTTTTATATATAATTTGTTGATCGATCAGCGCATTTAGCGCTATACAGATCATTTCATAATAAAATATAAATACAATACATGACACTGAATTGAGGCAGCCTAGATTGGGCTCCTCAATGAACAAAAAAATGGTTAATAAATAATTATTCGAAAAAAAAATATGACAACATAAATTCGTTAAGCTCAATTAAATTATCGAGAAACTATCAGCATTCTTATTATAGAAGATAATTTTAAATCGTCTAATTGTTTTATCGCACTCTTTAAAGAATTCATTTTGACCTATTCGATTTAGAATTGTAGGCAAAACTAATTTCAGTAGGCCTACTCTTAGCAACTCAAATAAGGATTTTCGTCTTCATCCTGCCATTTAAACGTGAGAGAGTTTCAAGTCCCTGGAAAAGAGGACGAAAGTATAAAAGTCGCTCGACATGTAGTGGATGACGGGTCATCCTGTAGCAGTCCCCCTGGAATCTCCTTTCTCCTATGAACGTAGTTTTAAAGGAAGTGCTACCAAGAAATTGGTCTCTTTCTTCGTCTCCCCTGCTCATTCTGATCCAGCGTCCCCTCTGTCAACATCTTCATGTCAGTACTCCATTTCCCTCCTTTACTGATCCAGTTGACATTTCTACCACGTACCCTTTTAATATTTTGTGCGGATGATATTTTTCCTTTTGCTAACCTTACAAAAACATGAAAGGTCAAAGTTTACAGTAGATTTTTTTGCGCTCTGTGCACTTCGTGCGGCAAACCCGATTAAAACTCATTTTGGAATCCATTGTTCTGTGGGTTTTCTCTCTCCCCCGCTTTCCAACTCATTTTCACTGTATTCTCAAAGGTAATCATATCTCGATTATGTACGTTGATATAGAATATTATTGTCGTGTAACAATTGCATTAGATAGTCATTATTGGAATGGGCATTATGTGGACACTGTTATCGGCGAAACTCTGTTCTGTAGAAATTGTTCATCGCTCTTCTCCGATCCTTTTTTTTCTATGTAATCAGTATTTATTCGCATTTCATTGTGGAAATATATTAAGTGTCTTTTCAGATTTAAAATGTCGGACGATTGACCCCACACGCTTCTCTTTCAGAAATAACATAATCATCGGAAGTCTTGATAACACTGTCGGGTTAAAACTTCAAGAATATCGTGTGATAATTGGATAGAGAAAACAAGTTACGTTTTTTTAAGTAGTTCGGTTCTCCTGTCAGAGTATTTTATTATAGACTATTAACATTATCTTAGTTATCTCCAGTAGAACAATACCACCACCATTTATGCCACCATCAATGCCACATCTAACATTACCATCATCAACTTCCATCATCACCACCACCCATAACCGCTGCCACCACCATGATCGTGATCATCGCAAACATCACCATCTAGAACTAACATCTTCACCCTCTCTTCTCTCACCGCCACCTTTATCCCCACCACCTTCACCATCATCATTATTCCAACTTCATTTCCTACATTACTACTACCACAACCACTTTCATCTTCGTCACTACCATTTTCAGCTTCTACTTCACTACCACCAGAATGTCTTCTTCACTTCCAACTTCACTTTCATTAGCATCACTACCAACTTCACTTCCATCACCACCACAACGAACTTCACTTTCATTAGATCATCCCCAATCGGGATCTAAATTCTGGGTATGCTAGGTGTAAAATATTCTCGTGCGCAGGTCGTTCTGTAGTAATGTCGTTCGCAATTCACTTCTAAAGAATGATTAAACCATGTCTCTTCAGAGCAGCATTTAAGTTCACATGACGCCAGTGATCACCACCACTACCAACTTAACTTCCATCTTATCACTATCAATTTCAGTTCCATCACCGTCATTGCCAACTTCACTTCCTTCACTACCACTGCCATCATCACTGCAAACTTCATTTTCTACCACTATCACTGCCAACTTTACTTACCTCACCACTGCTGATTTCACTCCCACCACTACTACTTCCAACTTCACCTCCACCACCATTACTCCCAACTTATCATCTCCACTTCTTTCACCACCACTGCCAATTTCACTTCCATAACTTCCACTAACAACTTCACTTACATCACAATCACTACCAATTTCACTTCCATATGTATCACTATCAACTTCACTGCCATCACCATCATTGCCAACTTCGCTTCCTTCACTACCACTGCCATCATCACTGCCAACTTCATTTCCACCACTATCACTGCCAACTTAACTTATCTCACCACTGCCGATTTCACTCCCACCACTACTACTTCCAACTTCACCTCCACCACCATTACTCCTAACTTATCATCTCCACTTCTTTCACCACCACTGCCAACTTCATTTCCATCACCACCACTACCAACTTCACTTAAATTACCAACACTATCTACTTCTCTTTCTCACCTACATACCAACTCCACTTCCATCACGACTACTACCACCAGCTTCACTTACATCACTATCACTCCCAACTGCACTTCCGACTTTACTTCCATCGCCACCACCACTATAAACTTCTCTCTCATCACCATCACTGCGAACTTCATCTGTTTCACCATAACTCCCAGGTTCACTTCTATGACCACATTCACTTTTACCATCACCACTAAAAAATTCACTACCATCGTTAGTATTACCAACTTCATTTCCATCCCCACCACTACCAACTTCATTCCTACTACCGCCACTAACAACTTCACTTCTATCACCATCACCACCAAACTTCAGGTGTAGTCTTTTCAGCAGAGATTGTCTCCTCAAAGGATCCATGATGTACGAAGAAAGTTTGAGATAAATCTGTTCTTAGTGCTTTCGTTGTTACATATTGTTGCTCTTCCATCACTGTTCCATTATTCCTAGGGACTGAATAGTGTCTATGATGTCCAGGTAACACGTTGGTGGAACATTTTAGTAATGCGATGATTCGGTTTCTTAAAAAGAAAAAAATCGATTCAAGACGTAAGCACTTAAATTATCTCAGACACTTCTAGGCCTCACATTTCTTGCATCTATGTAATTTAAAGTGGACGGATGCATGGAATCCGTGTGTTTCGCGTAATTCCCATGGTTTCGTCCAGTGACTCGAGTAGGTGCGCTTGAGTGTGAGGGTAGCCGGTGAGTGACTAAGCATTACGCAGAGGTGCACGGACGTGAAGTTCCAAGGGTTCACAACCTGAAAGGAGGGGACCGGCGAGCTTCATGTTTCACTACCTTCGCTGTTGGAGGGAACCGCAGAACCGCTGTGGACATTGCAGTGAAAGCTTCAAAGTCACTTTGTGTGGTTGGGACGCTGACAACCGATTCGTATCGGACCGATTTTCTGAGTAACAGGTGCGTAAAACAGATTTATTATGACGTAAAGAGGCGTATTTATTAAACGAATGAGTGATTTATTTGAGAGTTACTTGAACATTACCAGCTAATGTTCAGTATCTGTCATTCATCCAGTTTGCTGTTTACTGTAGATATATATTTCGCGTTAGCAACGTGAGTTTAGCTGATGGTTGATTTCATCTAACTTATTTAAGTTATTATTATTATTATTATTATTATTATTATTATTATTATTATTATTGCTGAAAATAGTGTTCCCAGTATCATTCCTCTTACGCTACTACTGCTCCTGTTACTACTACTACTACTACTACTACTACTACTATTACTACTACTACTACTACTACTGCTACTACTCTACGGGACTTAATCTTGAAGTGAGCTTTCCATTCAAGCTGTCCGAGGTTCGATTCCTGGCATGGAGAACGTAAGAAATTTATCGTCACGAGGTATAATCACAGTCTAGTATATACAGTCGCGAAGCTCAATACGTAGTAAATATGCAAACATTAGATAGTTGCTCACCACCCTAGGGTCGCTAATATCGCCTCATTACAGGCAATGCAAAATAGTACCGTCACAGTCTATTGTTTCTAGCACCCTCAAAACTCAAGCTTCGTGACTGTATATAGTAGACTGTGGTGTAATTGTCTCTTGCCATGCGTTGTTCTGTGCTGTCTCAATGCTGGCCATATGCCGTGACGGCCACACGGCCAGGGAAGCCAGCAAAGTGTTCTTCTCTAATATTAGTAAAAAAAAAAAATAGCTTCCAATATATTATTGGATTGTAAGTCGATATAAAGGAGAACGTAGAGTATGGCGAAGAAATAATAATAATAATAATAATAATAATAATAATAATAATAATCATAATAATGTAGGCCTACTAATTATTTCATTTCATGGTGGCCGCATAGCTCAATGTTAGAACAATAGGCCACGGACTGAAAAATATCGGGTTCAGTCTGAAGTGGCGGCGGCGGTGGTGGTGTTGGTGATGGTGGGGGCGGCGGTGGCGGTGGTGTTCGAATGGGATTGGAAAATCATGGAACAAGTTGAGAACTTTGAATATTTAGGCATAATATTATAAACTATAATGGCAAAATAGATGCAGAAATTAATCATAGCTTATAAAGGCAAATTATGATATATATATATATATATATATATATATATATATATATATATATATATATAGACCTATAATTCATCCAGGTAATGTGAACCTCACAACTATAAAGCCAAATTAGGCTATTATCATTATAATAATAATAATAATAATTATTATTATTATTATTATTATTATTATTATTATACTATATGTTGTGGGTGTTGAGACTGTTTACATATGCACCATTTTTCAGTTTATTGTGTTTATCATTTTATAAGTCTTCCCAAACTTATTTTCCTACATTAGATTTATGTAATTAATTTCACTCTATACACTACAATATCAGTCCATTATTTCATCGTCATTATGTGCTTTCCCTTGCAGTGGAAACTTGCCCCTTCAAAAGTCGAAAACAATAGGTAACTTACTGCAATACTGCAAACGAAAGGTTAAATATAAAGCATTAGCTGCCAATACCAACTGCAAGGCACAAAAAGCAGCTTCAAAAATAACGTAAAATCTGCATTTGAGTAGTGTTTTTTATTACACGTGCTTGAAACAGATCTCTGGAGGTCCTTCAGTTCTCAGCAGCTAGACATGTACGCCAAATACAGACATTCGGTATTAGACCTCTTTAATTCATACTGGTTACTATTGGAAGGGAATATGGGAAATTTATTACAAGTACCGGTACTCCAACAATAATATAACACACAGTTCATAGTAGACACTAGAGTCGTGTACAGCCGGTTACGAAAGATAGAAATTATATATTGCTGTTGAACGCCTGGCGCTATAGTCAGTATGCAAAGCTCTCCCATCTCGCGGAATGTCTCAGGGGTCGGTTATCGAATATTCGAGTTGTTTCTCATTCTTTGTGGGTGGACGGAAAAGGCAGACCACATTGAACCATGCAGGAGCTACAAGGGCTCTTGCAAGGACGCGTTTATCATAGTGTAGCCCTACCATTTATTTGATAATTCTTTCTCTCTCAGTTCAATCAATCAATATTCCATCGATTCATCCATCATCCATTCATCCATCCATCGACCCATTGATCTATTCGTACATCGATTCATTGATCCATTTATGTATGTATTGATTGATTGATTCATTGATGTCTAATGTTCGTTTATGATCTTCACAATTCTGAGAATAGAGTATAGGGCAGGACTAACACGAGCATCTTACACATAATCACATTCATAACAACTCTTTGAAAGTTTGTAACTTACACGAGTAAATGCTACAAAAGTCCCTTGCGGTGGTTGAGTGGTCAGACTTTTTTGTTTGAAATATCTCAAAGAATAATCCCCTGCAATTAACTTGTGTTGGGCAAGCCGTGGTCCAGGTAACATAGCGGTTTTCCCACGGAGCTCCGGTTCCCATTGAACAACAAGAATTTTGGGCGTTCCTCGTAATGAAGAAATGGTTTGTAGAGAGCTTTTTGCTAAACTGTTAAGCGAATTTTTTTGACATTCAGTATTTGCTACTTAAATTATCCGGGTTTGATGTAGGTGAAATATAATACATTTCAATAAAGAATTGATGGACCTTTATTGGAGAATTGAAGGACTCAAAGCCATAATGGGCCAAGCGCCATTTATTAAAAACGGAGAAAGCAAGGGTTAAAGTTAAGTGAATACCATAGTTTAATGAAGATTGATATATCATTTAGTTTTAATGTGTATAGGCCTACTGTATGTTACTTGCTATATGTTTCCATTGAATTATGATAGGAAGTTCCTTTTAACCCTTGTTTTCTACGGTTTTAGTAAATGGCGCTTGGCCCATTATGGTTCTGCTCCGACTTAAAACAATGTGTCCTTTACGGTTTGGTGTGCGCTTAATCCGAAAAGAGACATTTACAAGTAGCGGAACTTCCTGGGTATGTGGTCATTATGACGCAAGGACATTCATCATTAATACAACACACAAATATACAAAACAAGGAACACACATATGCTTAATCCCTCTGGAAGGGAGATGAATTCCAATTTCCCCATCCGAAATCGACGTAGTAAGTTACTTTTATGACGCTTTATCAACAGCTTAGGTTATTTAGCATCTGAATGAGATGAAGGTGATAATGACGGTGAAATGAGTACGGGGTCCAGCACTGAAAGTTACCCAGCATTTGCTCATATCGGGTTGAGGCAAAACCCCGGAAAAAACCTCAACCAGGTAACTTACCCCGACCGGAAATCGAACCCGGGCCACCTGGTTTCGCGGCCAGACGAACTAACCGTTACTCCACAGGTGTGGATTCCGAAATCGAACACGGGTCAGCTGAATTGGTATATGGAACGTTGCTCCTTGAACAGAAGCGTACACTATTAATCCATTTTCGGACATATTGTTAAATGTTGTTACTTAAAACTACAATGTATTTTATGCCTATTATCTTTTCTGTATTCATGTAGTTCAGCTTACGAATTGCATTTTGGTAGCGTGTGCTCTTGATTTGTCTTCTGTGTTTCATTATCCATAGTTCATTTCCATAGAAACTAGCGTGCAGACTTCATCATTTTTATTCATATATCTTCTTTTATTTTATTTTGTAATGATGTTGCATACGATATACAGTGTTTTCAAATTGCGAGAAAAAAAAAAGACAAGTACATACGAGCGCTTTATCTTCTCAATTTGCAAATTCGTACCATTGGTGTTGAGTTTATCGTCGGCGAGAAGCTTGAATGCAGTTACATTAAATTAGCCGCATTAATGTAGACATTGGCAATTTTTTGGGAATGTGCTCATTGTAATTTTTATAAAACATTGCTATTGTTATTGTTGTTTTCGTTGTTGAAATTGACCTCTGTCTTTTAATAACACCAACATAATACTGTTTCTTTCTCGGCGCCTTGCCGCTTTCGTAGTCGGTCTGAAGAACTTACTTGACATTGTAGTTCTCTGTGTGTATTAGATATGTCAGACCTAATAGTTCTCTTTGTATAGCGTTGTTTAATACAAGTGAAGCCTGGATGTTTATAAAAACTACAGAATTATAGGCTAACTGCAACTAAATCTGAAAGATGCATTATTAGTAGCCTATGCAATTCATTGTAATGAGATAGACATCTTGTCAGAAAAGGTGTTCTGTTTTCTCTTATCGCGTTATGTGATCGAATTATTCTCAGTGTTCCTCTAAATTGTTCTCCTGTGTCCGTTTTATATAGTGAGGAAGGTAATTTCTTCGTCATAAGACATTATCGGTATCCGCACCTGAATGGAAGCATAGGTTTGCTCTTTTAACGTGAACGTCTGGTACTGAAATAATTTTTCCTCCACCAACTATTGCCGTGAAATAAATTACAGTTGAGTTAATGGGAAAACTTCGGAAAAATCCAACCAGGTTATGAGCCCAATCGGGTATGGAACCCCCGCTCAAGCATAACCGCGGATCAGCAGGTAAGCGCGCCTGCCGTATTCCTAATATTATTATTATTATTATTATTATTATTATTATTATTATTATTATTATTATTACAATGATTAGTGCTGCCAAAATTATTCCTGCTATTATTATTATTATTATTATTATTATTGTTATTATTATTATTATTATTATTATTATTATTATTATTATTATTATTATTATTATTATTGTCGTAATCATTATTACCACAGTCTAGTATATACAGTCACAAAGCTCAATACGCAGTAAATATGCATCCATATATAGTTGCTAACCACTAGGATCGCTAATTACAGACAATGCGAAATAGTACTGGCACAGTCTATTGTTCCTAGCACCCCCACAACTCAAGCTTCGTGACTGTATATACTAGACTGTGGTATTATTCCGAATACTATCCGGTCATCAATTGCTGTTTCGGGAATGATTTGTAGTTCATGAGGTGCATGGCCTAAGTGATATAGTCGTTACAGTAGTTGTCAGTACCCTTATTAGGGAAGAAGAAGACTTGAATGGAATTTCGGGAGGGGAGCTCTACGACTGCGGCCCTTCAAGATCTGTTGCGCTAATCCTCAAGGTAGGCTCATTCCCAACTCTCACCGGCTGACTGCACTGAGTTTCGCTGCGTATCCAGGTTTCGAGCAGGCAACCACACTCGTTCCTAGGCCAGCCCCCTCCGTGCGTCGCCAACTAACGTTCAGAAAATGTTATGAAATGATGACGAAATGGAGAAATGTTGACGGAATGATGCAGATGCCTAATATGGGAAAACGGATAGTCGCTGAAGAAGTGCAGGAATCGATCATAATCCTCTTCTCAACCAGGCAGTACATGAGAACATTGAAGTTAGTGAATACATCTTGATTGATAGCAGTGGAGATTTTCAGGAAAATTTATTGGACTTACATCTAACGATGAGTGTAGTGAGAGTGAGGGTGAAGATGGAAAAGGTAACGATTTCACCTCTCAGAATTCTATAAAACTATGAATCAGCTTACCAGACAGTAAAAGCAGTGATGCTGAAGCCGCCCTTCACTTAAACAACACTTGCAGGCTGCTTTTGAGCAGAAAATAGTTGCCGCTAAGTGTATTCGACAAACCAGCGTGACCGACTTTTTTAAGGGAACTTCGTCATAAAATGCTGTACATTATTCGAGAGTTGAATACTGTAAAATAAACTTGCTCTATAGTACTCCAGTATAAAATTCCATGATGTTATTATTTTTTTTTTGCTCCCATTTAATTCAAAGTTGCAAAACATTTACTGTATTTATAGTAAAATGAATGCGTTTCATTTAAAGAGTGAGGGTGCACATATGTTTGTCGTAAAGTTACAGTTAAATTATGCAACCTCCCTGCCGATAAAGGACATCTCCCAGATGGAGAGAGATTGTTATGTCCCTTCGATATCTGTTCTGTGCCCGAGGTTGCGGGTTCGATCCCGGTCCAGGTCGATGGCATTTAAGTGTGCTTAGATGCTATAGGCTCATGTCACTAAATTTACTGACATGTAAAAGAACTCCTGCGAAACAAAATTCTGGCACATAGGCGACGCTGATATAACCTAGGGTCCTAAGCAGTTGCGAGCGTCGTTAAATAAAACGTAAGGTCAATGTTACTTATGTCCCGCCCACTATAGAGACATAGGCCAATTTTACACATATTTAGTATAACTTGTTGCTTCTTTGACAGGTTAAGTTTGGTTAGTTTAGGTTTTTGATATAGCCTACCTTGCATATACGATTATAGCGCAACATTGGCAGTGATAAAAGTGAAATATTCATTCAGTGGGCGTTGGATACTCTACATTCACCAAACGTAGGGGAGAGTCGGGTAGTATTGGACATCGGGTAATATCGGACAGTGAGTTTCTTTCATCTACCACACGATGATAGTACCTGATTGACATGGTTACGTTTCTGTGATGTCGCATAGAGAAACGTAACCATGTCATTCAGGTACTACCATATGGTGGTAGATGAAAAAAACGCACTGTCCGATACTACCCGATGTCCGATATTACCCCACTCTCCCTAATTTAAATGTCTATATCTGTAATTAAGAGGTTTCCCTGTATATCCCTTTCACGACACTTAAAACGGATATGAAACGCTGGTGTCTTGATCTAGTTTACGTTCATATATGAGCCGTTCATAGCAGAAGTGGTGTAAGTCAAAAATGGGTAATGCGGGTTTAAGTAAACATTCTGTAAAATACAGCGCAAAGTAGCAATTAATATTCAAGTTATTTAAACTAAGCTTATTAGCTTATTAGTAGTCAGTGGATAGCAAGAAGGACATATTAATTGTTACTTTGCGCTGTATTTTACAGAATTTTTACTTTAAACCTCATTACCAAATTTTGACTTACACCACTTTTGCTCTGAACGGCTCATATATGCAAGTATTGTTTATATGCATCTGAAGTCTGATTAGTGTAGCCTAATATGTAGCTAATTGGCTATGTATGCAATGGAGGGGGAAAGGAACTGGCCACCCTACCTATTATCTCCTGGCCTAGTTGCCTCATGAGTGGTGCCATGTTGGTATCACTTGTGAGGTTCAGACCTGTCTTCGGACAACAACATATGCACTAAACTTCGTGCGAGGTATAGGAAGATGTTAGCTGGAAAGAGAAACTATTTGGTTATGGCCAAGAGAATGAAGTGTCGGCAGCTCGGAGGCATGCTGATCCGGGTGCACTTCCTTTGTGCGGCGCACTTTTTCAGGCCGTCATCTGGTCGCGCTGGGAGAGAGATAGAGGCGCCTGTTGTAGTATTGATTAGTCCACCCGCACTTCGCTCGGTATCACTTCACCCCAGTAACATGACCATCATAATACGCGGGGCTTAGTACAGAAGCATAGGCTGCTCGTAAAATATCTGCATAATACACTTCTATAGAGGCTATTCAGTGGTGAGAGGTGTTGGTGCCGGGGCTCCGCTGATTAACATTAATTTGCATCTAAATTTCACGATTACTACTGGAAGAGCCTAGAGGAAACGGTGGCCATAAAGGGTCGGCTCGCTTTTGAACTTTCTTGAAAGAATCTACAACACTCCAAATTCTAAGAAAATATATTCAGGCGCGTTTGAAACATTATCTTCAAGGTGAACCTTTGCCTCCAATCGGATCATACGATTTTTCTAAACAAATAGCTTACAGCTACTGTCGTTCCTTCTTGCATACGAAACGTTACCTCATTTTATTTTAAAAGGGCATGTGTAGCTTAAGACCTTTAAAAAAATAAATTTTAAACTATTCTTTCGCTTATGCACAAGTTATTCTAGAATATTGTGCAGAAAAAGATTCGTATCTGCAATAATTTTCGAGTAAACCTAATGTTTCAAAAGGCAAGACGTTGCAACCTGGGGAATTTATTGCTTATTTCCCGCAAAATTACATTTTTAAGATCGGTTTCCCTAATACATAACTAAAAAAAACTATCTAACATATACTCATGATTTTTAGTGTGTATTTCCCGCAAAATTGCATTTTTAAGATCCTTTTCCCTAATAACTAAAAAACTAAAAAAAAAACATACAGTACACTCATGATTTTTAGTGTATTTGTGCATGCTCTAGCTACAGTATTATAGAAAATCACTTCAGTCCCTTGAATACTTTCAAAAATAAAGACACTTAAAATTCTCAAAAGTCGATTTATTGTTTTTGACACTGAGTTTAAAATATTATTTAATAAAAAATGTTGGGAATTGAAAGGGTTTGTTATTGTAAACATGAGGTCCAATAATAAAATAAGTAAAAGAACGTAAAAAAACTAAACAAAATAGTAGCTGATTTATCAGCAGTAATCTGACTAGAGATTTGATTTATCTAGAGAAAATCAAAACTCGAGTGAGATTTAATTGACTATTACACGATTAGAAGAAAGTATATAAAGATTAGAAGAAATAAAGTACTCTAACACAATAAAATATTAATTGACGTACTGAAATTCTATTCCACTAATGTTAGCTTTACCAAAACGTTTGAACGGAGCTGCCGTTTTCAGTTGACTGTCAATGCTGAAAACAAATTACGATCGCAAAGCATGTTTTATAGTACCGTAAAGAATTTGCAGTTTGAAATGTTGGCAAACAAAGAAACAAATGGTAGAAAGGTGATAAAAATAGGAAAAAGTATATAAAGATTAGAAGAAATAAAGTACTCTAATACAATAAAATAGATATTAATTAACTTAATGAAATTCTATTTCACTAATGTTATCTTCACCAAAATTTTCAGTCGACTATCTATGCGGGAAACAAATTACGATTGCAAAGCATGTTTTATAGTACCGTAAAGAATTTGCAGTTTGAAATGTTGGCAATCAAAAAAACAAATGCTAGGTTAGTGATAAAAACAAACAAATGCTAGGGAAGCGATAGAATTAAACAAATGCTAGGGAAGCGATAAAATTGTGCGATAAGCAGCCATGATTGGTTAAAAGACGTCCTTTCGTAACGTTTTATTGGTCAAAAGTAGTATGACGTAGTAAAGTGTAATTATCTCTATAAAAATAAAGTATTTCAAATCTTCTGCAACACATCTTATGTCCAAGCATGGATACAAACTTTACAAGGAGATATTTGAACACCGTCTTATGTCAGGTGTTTGTTCGTTAGCAAGACATTAAAGTGTTTTTTTTTTTTTTTTTTTTTTTTTTTTTTTTTTTTTTTTTTTTGTTCTACTGGAAAACTGAATATTGTGACATTCGAGGTTGCTGTTCAATACCATCGATATTTAATGTATACAATTGTTCAGTTAATGGATTATATAGACTGTGTTGATTGGTATCTCTTTAACCCTTAAATTGACAAAGTATCCTATAGGATACAACAAGTTAATAGGCTATATGCTATAATTTTAATAGAACAATAGAAAAAATTGATACGCAAATTAAAATTTTACAATACTACTAGTGGCTTGTGCAGCAAATGCTGTTGCAAACTAAGTTCGTTAGACGTTCAAACAACAATTTTTCAGATTTATTTTCAATGAAGAATACTTGACATTTTGATAGTTATTTGCTTCCATAATAATGAAACATACTCCCTCTGAATGGGTTTTTAGGCCACATACTTTTTTTGAACCTATCCACCTTCAGTTTTTGAGTTTCAACGCGGAAACGCAAGTATCAATGTCAGGACGATAGCAATAGATGTTTCAGGTCATTGTGGATTGTAGGCGAAAGTTAAAAAAAATGTCAGGTTTGCTAAGTTTTCGAACAATAGCATTTTGCTGCATGTAGAAACTTGAAATGTAGAGCGTAAAATCATTTTGTGCGAGATCGTGCGTATTTGCTTGTTTTCCGCACAGAACCAATACGCGGTAAGTGTGAAATACCACATTCAGTATTCCCAACGTAACACACATAACAATTTCCCTCTTCTTACCGCTTAAGCGCAACATTCATTTTACTGCTTTAGGCTTTTAACATATTATTTTTAGAGACGTTTAACATAGTAATAATTATAAATTGGAAACTTACCACTGCAATTTCACCTAAATTGCAATGTTAATTATTGTTTTTAAATATTTGCAAAAATTAAGTAAAATCTACTACTCCACGAAACTTATTGCATTCTTGATACAAGTAACATTAAGGAAGCCGTGAAAAAATCAACAAGATTTCAGATGCGGATGTTATTACTGCAATATGTTATATAAATAATATTGTTAAAATATTAAAATGAAAAATAAATCATTACATAACCTTACCGTTTGTTTTAAGTTCGCATTTATAGACTGGGGGGGGGGGGGGAAGACAGACGTATATCGCGGCCTGCTGGAGTATAGTAAACACAGAAAACATTTTATAGCAACAATGTTGAAGAAAGATATTTTGGTTTTCCGAAGTTGCCGTCATTAAACAGAAACCAACATGGAGATTTCATTGCAACTAATTAGAAATTCGTCTTTCAGGTATGTAATAAACGATCTTCGCACAAAATAATGTACGATACACGAGCAGTATGTTTGTTTTCATGTTCTCAGAAATTAAAAAAGCTCAATTACGTTTCGCTTTTTCAATCTTTTCCTCGACCATGAAAACGTCAACATACCGCTCTTGTAACGTATATTACTATTATCCTACTAAGAGATCATGCTGAAATGATCTGGAGACTACAAAATTTTCTAGGCCTCTTGTTTTATTAGTAAGTAATACCTTTTGGTCTTTCCGTAGGAACTGTATTTTTTGCGCTCTCTAGAGCCAATACTGAAGACAATGACACATATCAATATCTACACTACACCGCCATTAAATATATGAAAAAGACCGAACCCCACTTGATTAAGAACTATAAAAATATTTGATTTTTAAAAACAATATTATTATCTTACATAAGTTTTGTAGTTATATATAGCCGCCACTCAGTAAATTATAGAAATGAAGATCTAAATTAAGATATTCTCTACATTTACTTACATAACCTCAAAACGTTTCACTTTCATGTCATCAATATAGCGTTAATATTATATATAATTAATGAAAAATAGACGCATCATGACATTAACCATAATAATATGTAATTTCTAAAATGGTGATAATATCATCAAACCACCTCAAGTTTCGTAGATTTTAATATCCAATACACAGCTGTACTCACAAAATTATACACTGCAGAATGAGACCTGTAAATTATTTTTAATAACAAATTGAATTTGAGCCTAAATATGTGGGCAATCCTGCAGGCCTTCGTGTAATAGCCTATTGTTTATTGTAGTGTGTGTTTTGTTTTGTTCTGAAATTCAATCAAGTCGGCCGTGATTCAATAAAATTAGTTCTCAAAACTGACAACAGATGGATTTTGGAAAATAGGAAAATTATATATATGTATATCCTGCTGTTTCAGGAGAACAGCAGGATATACTCTTTTAGACCGAAAAAGGAATGAAGAAATTTTAGAACAATTAGAAGTAGAGTCAGTAGAAGAAAAAATCACCAGATACAAATTCAATTGGCTAGATCATATAAGAAGAATGGAAAATTCAAGAATCCCAAAAATTATGATGCAATATAAACCTAGAGGACATCGTCGACCAGGAAGACCGTTAAGAAGACTGCTAGATGGGGCCGAAAAAGGTCTACAGAGGCCTAATTCGTGAAGGATGATGATGATGATGATGATGTAGGAAAATTGACATTTCACTGAAAACTACTATTTTTCCGAAAAACTTTGAATGCCAGGCCACTGTATGAAGAAGATACAGTAGAGACAACTCTTGTCGGCATCTTTGATGTTGTTGGTACTAAAATCAAGCTCAGGGAGGTCTAGTTCTCAATGAATCCAACCATGTCGCTAGTATCGGCAGAGCTAACAGCTGATTTTAGCGATCAGCTGTTCAGACATGCTAAACTTTCAGAATGAAACTGTTCTCTATACTGTGGCCAGACATGAAAATGAGGGGTCACTAATTAAAATCCGTTCAGCTGTTTTCCTGTAATTTCCATTACCAGTTTAAATTAAATACTGTACAACATATAAAATATGGAGATTGCGATAGTTGTTTTCTTTACAGTCCGACACTGTTTAATAAACTGGTGTGAGAAATGACGTTTTGCCAATTTAAGGGTTAAAAACGATATTTTCCAATAACTTGTTCAGAACTATTTTTAAGATCTATTTACTCACATTTAGGACTAAGTTCCTGCGCTGCCCACCATCAGAGTATTTGCGGTCTGTACGCGGCTTAGATTTTCATCCTGACAATTTCATTTCTGCTATGCGGGTAGTAATATTGTGTGAATATACATATTTCATGCTCGTTTTACTTCTAGAATTAGGTCATGGTGTTTTGTTTATAAAGCTCTCCACTGCTTCTCCCCCTTTAATAAGAAGCGAAGTTATAATTCGATGAAAGTAACAACTGCTCGTGAAATAGTTGTGTTTTGTGTCATCCGAGTAAATTTTACTCACATAACCTAGACTCCGTTTGTTTAGACTTTAGAGTATTCTTTTCTCATTCACCTATTACAAACTTTGTTAAAATAAAACGAGTCCCTCGTTGTTGGCGTTGTAGCTGAGTAACTTGTAGGTAGGATAACAACTGGTTTCTTCCCAAAGTTTTCACATTCATTCCCAAACTCTCTTGTTTTAGGATGCAAATGCGATGAAACATCTACTGTACGTTAACGTCTAAATGAAAAACAAAAGACTCCACCTTTTATGAAGTGCAAATTGTGGTTAAAACATATGGAAGCTTGTCAGAATGATTTAATGGTTACACCATTATAATTTAATTTAATACTTGCACTGGCTTTGCCCTATGTCTAAATGGTATGAGCCATAAATTTTGTCGTTCTTTGTGTTGATATACTTTTACGCATCGCAGGGGTGGGCAGAAAACATTTTGCGCCGAATCCATAGTGAACGCAACCCGGATAACATTCAGTTCATTAACCGCAAAACTGAAGGAGAGTGTGAAGTTCTGACTGTTTCTCGTGTACAGTGACGGATTAGTATTATAGTGAACTTTTACAGAAAAGTGAAATTCCTTTAAAGCAAATTCTTTTTAGCTTATTTACTTTCTTTCCGTAGTTATTTCACAAACCATATGGATATTTTCTTTTCTGAAAGATTTTTCGATTTCAGGTGGAGTTATAATTATGTAAATAATAATAAATTAACTTATACTGTACGTTCTTTTACATCATTATACCATCACATCACATCTTATTATGCAAGAAAACACATAAAAACTGTTAAAAGTATTTTTAACAAATTTTGTGTTAGCATTATTTTTTTTAGAGTAAAGACTTTTTTAGTAAAACTGATAACATTATCTATTATTTCATTATGAATTGATGAGTAAAAAACGATTTCACAGAGTGTCTCTAAAATATAATATGAGAAGAACAGCTTGAATATAAAAATTGGAGATTTATCCTTCGAAGAGGTGAAAAAATTCAAATATCTTGGAGCAACAGTAACAAATATAAATGACACTCGGGAGGAAATTAAACGCATACTAAATATGAGAAATGCCTGTTATTATTCGGTTGAAAAGCTTTTGTCATCTAGTCTTGCTGCCAAACAGTCTGAAAGTTAGAATTTATAAAACAGTTATATTACCGTTTGTTCTATATGGTTGTGAAACTTGGACTGTCACTTTGAGAGAGGAAAAGAGATTAAGAGTGTTTGAGAATAAGGTTCTTAGAAAAATATTTGGGGCTAAGAGGGATGAAGTTACAGGAGAATTGAGAAAGTTACACAACGCAGAACTGCACGCATTGTATTCTTCACCTGATATAATTAGGAATATTAAATTCAGACGTTAGAGATGGGCAGGGCATGTAGCACGTATGGACGAGTCCAGAAATGCATATAGAGTGTCAGTTGGGAAGCCGGAGGGAAAAAGACCTTTGGTGAGGCCGAGACGTAGATGGGAAGAGATTAAAATGAATTTGAGGAAGATGGGATATGATGATAGAGACTGGATTAATCTTGCACAGGATAGAGACCGTTGGCGGGGTTATGTGAGGGCGGCAATGAACCTGCGAGTTCCTTAAAAGCCATTTGTAAGTAAGTAAAGTAACAGATAGGTAGGCTAGACTTGCAAGCTAAGAGAAGTCCCTCAGGTGATCTCATTTCTGGTAAACTGTGTATCTCACAACTCCGACACAAGCAAACAAATATTCTTTCAAGCTGAAAAAAATCAGAGAACGTGATGAAGTTAAGTTTAATTGAAATTGCCATTTGAAAAAAATATGTCTTGTTCCTGGGGATCTCTTTCGAATGGGGGTCCGCAAACCACAGGTTGTGAACCACTGGTATAGTATATGATTTCTACAAAATAAAACGCGGAATAATTTGTATTTAAACTTCGTAAAACAGTGATTCTTACACGTGAGTTTTGAGTGTTACCTCGGAGAAATATAGATTATAAGAAATATAATTAATTTTCTGAGTTGTGTGTTAAGGTATGGAATAATAATAAAGGAAAAGTAAAATAATTGGTAATAATTAATCGTATTTCCATTAAATTAATGTAAATTAATACAACAGTACATAGGCGCTGTACTTTGCTACTCAGAAAATACAAGCTAGTAGCCTAATTATTAAGAGAAATGACAAATTACAAATAATGTTTGGTAAAAATGTTACTATATTCCTATCAAAAGTTAATAGCTGTTTCATTGAAGCAATGCTTTCCGAACTTTTGGGCCCCTCTCTCGTGACTTGAAACATCATGAAATATTAATGAGAGTAGTATGGTATTGATTTTGTGCGCAGTGCATGTTTGTTGAAGGCTCTGCCTCTTTGCCTATTTTCCGAAAGGAAAGCAAGGCTCTTTTCAAATCCGTATACATTTTTAGTTTCTCCCAAATTTCTATTTCATCTGGAAATATTTATTTCGTACAATGATTTTAAAATGTTCAGCGTGGACATGGCATATAGGAGGTATAAAATTCAAGCCTTAAGAGTGGATTTCCTGGTAAACGTCCTTTCCGTTGATATTGTCGTATTGTCTACAAAACTATCGAACTGTAGAGCTTGTTAATGTAGGCCTATTATCGTAGCGCAGATTTTTCCTGCATGTTACGTCAGCAACACTTTCAGACGAGTGATCAACACTGTTCTGAAAATGATTTATTTTTATGGCACTTTATAATAATAATAATAATAATAATAATAATAATAATACGTAATTAATTTGTACATGGAGGAGAAATATGTAATTTCACACAACGTTCGTTGCATCGTAAATCTTTCCGTTGATATTGCCGTATTTTCTAGAAATATCTAGGTCTGAAACACTTTCAATAATGTGACATTTCCAAATAAGATTTGTAGCGAAGTAAAACCAGAGCGTATTTCTCAGGGATGCAGTTTTGAAGAAAATATCAATCGTGGATCAGTCAGAGTCTTAACTTTTTTCCGATAACTTACCTATAAATACATTTATCTGGATCATCGTAACAGCAGCCGACGTCTTACATTCATGAACAATTCCAAGTCTTGGTGTAAAAGCCGATGCAACACCAGGACGACTAAATCAAGTCAGATTCTTAATTAATCGGCCTTTTAAGAACTGATATCTAGAATTATTATACTGCTATTTATGTTTATAGATAGATATATAGCTACTTTATTGCTTGGACATAAGTACGTTATGCATAGTAACGTCAATATAAATAAAATCATACAAAATTATTTGCCAAGTTAAAATGTCCGTTAATGCTATACAAACTGTGTTCATACAATTTTCTTTTAATTAACGATTTGAATGAATCATAATCTAAATTTTTAGTTGAATTTGGTAAGCTATTATAAAACTTCAGAGACATATAATAAAAACTGTTTTGTGTAGTCTTGTATCTGCATAAATCAAGTCTTATATCGTTACAACTTCTCGTATGGTGTTCGTGAAAATGCAAGTTCAAAGGGAAATTATCTGTATTCATTTTGATATATAACAAACACTGCAATACATATAGCGATGGAAGAATGAGAATTTTACAGGATTGAAATAAAGGTTCTTTTGGTCCAACACCACAAATAATTCTCACTGCTTTCTTCTGTAATTTAAAAATATGCTGATATAAATGTAGCAATAAGTCAAAAAAAGCCTGGTGTTTCACCTGGTGATTTTGGAAGGTCTTATGGCATTGTTCACCTTTATTAATATTTCGTGTCAGATGCCTGGTGATTTTGGAAGGTCTTATGCCATTGTTCACCTTTATTAATAATTCGTGTCTGCTGCTTTTGCTGTGGGGTGGGAGTGTACGCGCTTCCCATTGAAGTGGTTTGTGGTTCGATTCCCTGCGTGGACAGTGCAAGAGGTTTCTCTTCCATTCACGAGGTTAGGTGTTTGTCCTTTGTCATGTGCTGTCCTGTGTTGTGCCTACCTGTTGTTGGTCCGTCATCTCCTACACCGCATTGGCTTGTAAGGTGATAGAGGAAGTGTTACAAATATGAAATAGTGTGACCTGAGAGGAGTTGTATTCTAGCGGAAGCCTTCTAAATTACTGCGCACTGATACTCTCTTTCGCGGGAATGTGTTTGTTTGCAGTTAAAAGCTGAACTGTTGAAACGTTTGTCATTATTACGTTTTCCAGGAAAGTGAAAATTTCGATGGCAAGTTCTTTCCTTGAATATATATCGTTATTTCTAAATGTTAGAAATATTAATGATACATATTTTTAAAGAGAAATAATCTACGTTTATAGGAGTGTATGATTAATTCATTTCGTTGTTAAATTAGGGTAAACTGGGGTCTGTTGGACAGTCGGGCATGTTGGACACACTGTACTTTAACGTGTTACCTCGCCACTTGTGGGCACCACATTCTGCTAGAAGTCAATGACGGAAGTAGCCACGAGTGGTAAACCGTTAAAGTACAGAGTGTCCAACATTCCCGACTGTCCAACAGACCCTAGTTTACCCTATATGTTTTGAGGTTATGATTTACAACATCAGTGTGTCACAAATTTTAAATAATAGTATTAATAGTGTTCTATCTTTATACCCTGGTTTTCTGTTTCGTTACTAGTATTGGCACCTGTAGGAGGAGGGAAAACCTCACATTTCAACAAACTTAGAAAATAGTGGAATGAAAAGGCAATTAAGAAGCCATAAAACAAGTTCGAGAGAAGACGTGAGAAACGACTCATCTAGATTCAGTATTACGGTTGGGAAAACACCTTCTAATGAAGATGCTGAATGTTTGTTCTGTGTTTTTCTTAGTAGAGGCTACTTTGACTTTACAATTTGCTTAATCTTCTAACTTGTTGTTAATAGTATTCCGTATTTGTACCTTCATTTTTATGAACAAAATATGTTTCACACATTTTATCACATCTTATGAACTTCTAAGTCCGATGTACCATTCAGCAGTAAACAGGACGATACTTTACGTTCAGTATTGAAAACATGTAGGTTCCAAAACGAAAAAACAAAATGGTATTCCATATTTGTGATATTTTCTGTATCAAAGAAGGAGGTAAAAGAAGTAAAGAAAGAAAAAAAAAGGACAGACGTAATGTGTTTTTATGAATAAGGAGGCGTCGAAGTGTAAGGTTTAGTTCGCAACTGCGAGTAAGACGTAACAGTTAGCCTATTCTTTCGCTTACAGTATATGCAGTATGTACTCGATTTTTGTTTCTAAGAATAAGTCGCACAAACTTCAGTTCAGACCTCTTTCCTGTCATTGGAGACAGGGTAGACCCGGATCCAGGCTCCTGAGAGATAGCGGTAGAAAATGATTGTGTAGCATGAAGAAAATGTAGGCTAAATTATCAAGCAAAAGGACTTCTTAAAATATTTCTAACTTGACCATTTTTGCAAGTAACGCAATTCTTTATCGGTACATTATATAGAGTGTTTCAGAGTAAATATCCCTAATTTCCAAATGTGTTTGAGGTGAGGTAATGAAGCATTTTTGGTACTGAAATGGTGTTCAGAAATGTTTCTGTATCGAGATATAACGGCATGAAATAAATAAGCATTTGAAAGAATCTCAACGCGAAAATAATTTGTTTATTTAATTTTGATGCTCATACAGGAAATTATTAATATTGTGAAAATGGTATTGAAAAAAATACAAAAAACTGCTCAAAATTACGACCTCTATTATCGACATACGAAGTAGGGATTAGGGAACGTACCTATTGCGTATCTCGAATTATGGGATGAATGAGGAGGTGTACCAGCCCACTGGCCGCATGAGACCCCTCAACCGCTCACCCAATGGGCCCACCCTAAGTTCATACTGCCAAGGTGATCAAGCAGCACTGTATCCATTTCGACGGCCCTTCCAAGGTGTCGATGTGCCCTTGGAAATGCTCTTAAGGATTGAATCCTGACACAGATATTGCGGAGGACTTAGAACCCAGATACGGTTTCGAAGAGGACGCCCCTCCCGTAAGCGGACGAAGACATGCCTCATGACCTGAATATGTCTAAGGAATGAGATGATATAAAATCTAAATTCTTTTTCTACAGGCAAGAGGAAGGGAATTGGACCGTCGCAATGAAAATTCCAACCCGGTATTTGCCTAAGTAACTATGGAAAACCACGAAAAAACCACAGTCAGGTTGGTCGGAGCGGAATTTTGAACCGCTGTTCTCTCGAAATGCGAATCCCGTGCGTAACTCATGAGCCAATTCGCTACACGCGAAGTAAAACGTATGATTGAATGGACGAATATTTTTCTAAATATCTGTGCATGGTTACGAAAATCATCAAAAGTAACTTCTGGCGGAAGTTATTTTGTGACATACAACGAAGAGAAGCTTCAATTGTTTCGTGGTAACGGGAATAGCTGAAACACAATATTAAAAACCGTCATGGAAGATAATAAGGGTCCGCCGCTGTGGAGTAACAGCATGTCCGACCGTGATACGAGCGGACCCGAGTTCAAGTCCCGGTTGGGACAAATTACCTGGTTGAGGTTTTTCCGGCAATCCACTAAGAGCAAATGCTGGGTAACTTCTGGCGCTGGATCCCGGACTCATGTCGCTGGCATTATCACCATCTCATTCAAACGCTAGATAACCACAGCAGTCGATAAAGCTCGTAAAATAACCAATTAAAAAAAGATAATGTCAGTGAAGAGTTCTGACTTTTATCGTATTACCTCGATACGGAAGCATTTTCGGACACTACTTTGTTCAAATGAAATATTTTATTATATGCCCTCTACTACTGCGTGTTCAGTTCAAAGTGTGTCATGACTCGCTGTATGCCGTCATGTGGCTAGCCGATGAGCCTAGACATTCAATCTTCCTACACTTCCGCAGAGGCGTATTACCTATGTGTCAGAGAAGTTGCCTAGCAAGTACGGCGTTCATTCTGAAGAGTACTTACCGATACGTACGGTAACTCCAGTAGTGGCAGGAATGTGAACTGTTTGGAAACACGTACCGATGTGAGTTTTTTTCTTACTTTCGGGATATGGGGAGAGGGTTAAGACGATTACTTACATACAGTATGTGTTGACATTAACTTCGACTGTCAACATGGACACGGAGCATTTGATTTGTGTTGTGGAATGCTGCCGTACTCAACCGATGATAACAAATACCCTGCGTACGACTTGCCCGAGCAAAACAGTTCGAAAGAGGTTATGGCAGCACACAGACCATACAGACCGCCATCTGTTGCTACGACGTTCAAGTTATACCGTACACGTTCTCAAGTTCAGATGAACGCCTTGATTAATAGGCAACTTCTCTGATATAAAAGCTGAAACTCGCTTCAATCGCTGACTCATAACAGTGACGTCATGACACACTTTGAAATGAACACCCAGTACATCTCGAAAGTTAGGAGTAGTTGTTATGAAATGCCGGTATAGTTTTTATAATACATAAAAAGTATTTCAGAAACTGTAAAATAGTCACTTTTACAACTCACCTAGTAGTGACTTAGTTTTGGGGTCACTGGTGTAAACGCGGAAGACCTTTGTCCATTATGGATTTTCGAGCTGTATTGTTTATTCGGCGTGTGAAACCATTGCGCTATCTATGTTTGTGTTATTCCATGTGTACATGGATCGCTACATGTCCACATTCGTCGTCGTCCTGTTTTGCTAGACGCTGCACATGTAGCTGGGCACGCCTGTAAGTGGAACATGGCAGGTCTCTCAGGTTTACATTTTGCAGCTTGCATGTGTCGTGTTTTCCTAAACTTGACATCGCCTGATGTGAAACGACTACAATATTCCCGACACTTGATGCTTCTCTGTACTTTTTGCATTACGTTCACTTTATACGAAAATATCATAAAAAGAGAGTTGAAAGAAAAACACACGTTTCAAATACGGATAGACGATATCAGCAATTTCTCGATGCTGGACATATACTGTATATCAAAATTTATGACCTGATATTCTGTAATATTTATCTTTCTATTAACAAATAACGTAGGTTAAAAACTTTTCGTCTGGTGGTAGTGGTATTGGTGATGCTGTTATTATTATTATTATTATTATTATTATTATTATTATTATTATTATTATTATTATTTCTCGTGATCAGAACATAGTACAAAATGGTAATATAAACATTGGAAATTTATCCTTTGAAGAGGCGGAAAAATTAAAATATCTTGGAGCAACAGTAACAAATATGAATGACACTCGGGAGAAAATTAAACGCAGAATAAATATGGGAAATGTCTATTATTATTCGGTTGAGAAGCTTTTGTCATCTAGTCTGCTCTCAAAAAATCTCAAAGTTATGATTTATAAAACAGTTATATTACCGGTTGTTCTGTATGGGTGTGAAACTTGGACTCTCACTTTGAAAGAGGAACAGAGGCTAAGAGTGTTTGAAAATGAGGTGCTTAGGAAAATATTTGGGACTAAGAGGGATGAAGTTACAGGATAATGGAGAAAGTTAGACAACGTAGAACTGCACGTATTGTATTCTTCACCTAACATAATTAGGAACATAAAATCCAGATGGGCAGGGAATGTAGCACGTATGGGCGAATCCTGAAATGCATAGTGTAGAGTGTTTTTTGGGAAGCCAGAGAAAAAGATACCTTTGGGAACGCCGAGGCATAGATGGTAGGATAATATTAAAATGGATTTGAGGGAGGTAGAATATGATGGTAGGGACTGGATTAATCTTGCTAAGGACAGGGACCGATGGCGGGCTTATGTGAGGATGGCAGTGAACCTCTGGATTCTCTAAAGCCATAAGTAAGTATTATTATTATTATTATTATTATTATTATTAATTCATTGAATAATAACGTTCCGTATACTTCAGATTTGGAAGACCACATTGTAGGTGTACTCTGGTTTTCAGGTTCCCGAAAGATGTGATAAAATACTTGAAGAGTCCACTGCAAGAATGATAGATGTCACTTTCTTGTCGAAAATGAACCAAGACTGTCAATGCATAGCTTAAGACATATAGAATGTACATAGAGAGTTATATGGCATTAACACTGATAGTCATTGTCCAGTAATGATCGGAAAATCACAGTTAAGCTTTGAGCGCTAAGCATTTCAAACTTTCAATTGCTTCTCCTGCAAAATGTATTCCAAGTGACATCCATCATTCTTGCAGTGGACTCTTCACTTCTTTAAAGAAGTTCTGGTAGGTTCTTGACGATGTTCCTTTTCCTTGATCATTTTTACGTCATTGCGTGGTGGATGGTGGTGGCGGCCAGAGCAGTGGCGGCGGCTACTACTACGACGACGACGATGATAACAGCGGTGACAATGTCGAGGACGACGACGACGGTTGCAATGATATGGGACAGATGAACAAATAGTTTATTTAATACATAAAATTGCATACACTATAGCATTGCCGTTTTCAGGCAAGCTGGCCATTATTTACTGCACTACATGTTTTTCTTATAGATATGTACGTACGTACATACATACATACATACATACATACATACATACATACATACATACATACATACATACATACATACATACATACATACGTCTACACCTGTGGAGTAACGGTCAGCGCGTCTGGCCACGAAACCAGGTGGCCCGGGTTCGAATCCCGGTCGGGGCAAGTTACCTGGTTGAGGTTTTTTCCGGGGTTTTTCCTCAACCCAATACGAGCAATGGGTAACTTTCGGTGCTGGACCCCGGACTCATTTCACAGGCATTATCATCTTCATTTCATTCAGACGCTAAATAACATACATACATACATACATACATACATACATACATACATACATACATACATACGTCTACACCTGTGGAGTAACGGTCAGCGCGTCTGGCCGCGAAACCAGGTGGCCCGGGTTCGAATCCCGGTCGGGGCAAGTTACCTGGT
The DNA here is from genome assembly GCF_040183065.1 of Periplaneta americana. Lineage (NCBI taxonomy): Eukaryota > Metazoa > Arthropoda > Insecta > Blattodea > Blattidae > Periplaneta > Periplaneta americana. The sequence goes on from NC_091118.1 coordinate 168,190,545, forward strand.
TGAGGTTTTTTCCGAGGTTTTTCCCTCAACCCAATACGAGCAAATGCTAGGTAACTTTCGGTGCTGGACCCCGGACTCATTTCACCGGCATCATCACCTTCATTCCATTCAGACGCTAAATAACCTAGATGTTGATACAGCGTCGTAAAATAACCCAATAAAATAAATACATACATACATAGCCTACAATATGCTTAATAATATGCAGTGGATCTTCGCAAAGCTGACACCTATCTATACCACTCGTTCGCCCTCAGTAATGAACACGAACGACTAAATATGTAGGGCTACGCCGGAAATTTTAAAATATTCTCAGTAGTCGATCGTACAAACACGCAATACTCTCTAGCTCATATTCTTTAAAACTACTTCTACGAACTGTTTTAATGTACAATAAATCTATAGTACCAGATTCAGAATCATTGTTCATTGCTGATGCTCAAGTGGATCTAAGTGAGTCAATAAGCAATAATTTCTTATGTTTTTTTTTTTCTTTTAGATGCAGGAAATGCCGGTTTTTTTTACTTCGACCATGTTCATGTTAAAATCTGAGAGTAAGATTTTTTGCTATGTAATTCATATTTATGTTCAAAGATATTTAAGAAGGTAGCACACGAAAATTGCTTTCATAATATTGTGTAATTAAAATTACACAGCCCTAATATATTTAACAGGCTATGATTTATGTAATATAGAGCATATGAAAATATATTAATTTCTGTTTTTTTTTCAATAACATCTTTTTTTTTTCTTTAATATATCCTCTCCCGGAATGTTTCATTGTAATTTGATTTGTTTTATTTATAGTTATTTGCGAGATAGATTTCTTAGTTGAATTTGTGTTTCCTTTTAATAAATTCACGTTCTTTTGGGGGGAAAAATCTTGTTAAAATAAGATGTTCCACCAAGTTGTATTGTAGGCTGCTTTACTCATATCTGATGTCTGAAGAATTAATTTACGTCAATGCCGCCTTATCAGTACTCAGCATAGCAGTGTGTCGTTTGAAGTCTTAAGCGCAGATTCCGATTACGGATTTGTTTACTGTGAGCTTCATCTCGAAGGAATATAGTTTGGTTTTCTTGAGTCGTAACTTATAATTTTACTTACTTCTGTAAACTATTATTTATGCAGAACGCATATTATGGATACTTTTGTTTTGTAGGTATAAGAAAGAAGCATTGTGATGCTGCAAATATCGATTTAGACATTCTCGTCGAATTATATATTGTCATATTTCTAGTATTAAGTTATAATAATTATTAAGAATTATTATGATAAAAAATTAGGCAATCATTGAACAGTGGTGAATATACTACTTGGAGAAAATCTGTTCCATAGATGATTTCTTCATCACATATAATATGGGATCTGTCGAAATTGAACACTGTCTCGTGAGTAGAAGCTGTTTGACAATTGAGCTAACTTACATCTAATTACAGTATACGATTTATTGTTTTCCCAGAGAGGATGGCTCGCTCTTTCCCCAACCATTATTCTCCCTCTCCTTTTCAACTCCGAGAATTTTACTTACTTAAAATGCGGAACGTCTCTCAATACTGAATACTGATCTCTGTGCACAACAGGTGGTGAAGACCGTAAATTTGAAGTCTTACAAATAATGTTTTTTTTAACTATGCAATAATAGTAATAATCATTTATTTCATATTTATGTACTATTAATATTGATATGCTAGCCAGAAACGGTTTACCAATAATAGATTAGTACAAATAGCTACAATAGTAATATAATAAAAATAAAAACAATAACAATTACAACGATAATGACAAATTTTCTAGAAGTAGACGTATACAAAACTAAATTTATACATTAAATTGATGAATTGAAAATGTAATATTAATAGACACAAAAAAAAAGTACAATAATACTGAAAAAATAAAGATTAACAATGATATTAATGGTAAATATTTACAAGTTTAAAAAGCCAAGTCTTTGTATTAAATGGATCGAATTTACTGGTGTGCGCGTTGGAAATTTTAATGCAACTGGAGACTGGGGAGAGCGATTCAGAATTTCTGTTCCATTACAGAAAATTCGTGAGCTCTGATACCTTTCATAGGAACACAAATGTTAATGTTGCTTATGAAATAAGTTATATCACCTTTTAGGACCTTGGCTCTGGAATATAAGCTTCGACAATAGCATAATAATAATAATAATAATAATAATAATAATAATAATAATACCATGGTCATAGGAAGAAAAATAAAGAAGGTAAACTTGTGAATTTCAATGAGGCAGTAGAACAAGTAGACAGCTTCAAATACTTAGGATGTAATATAAGCAGTAACATGAGTTACTGCCAGGAAGTCAAAAGGAGGATAGAAATGGCCAAGGAAGCTTTTAATATAAAAAAAGAACATCATCTGAGGCCCCTAGAAAAAGAACTGAGAAAGAGATTGGTGAAGTGCTTTATTTGGAGTGTGGCATTGTAAGGGGCAGAAACGTGGGCATTACGACAAAATGAAAAGAAGCGAATAGAAGCATTGATATGTGCATATGGAGGAGAATGGTGCGTGTGAAGTGGACAGACAGAATAAGAAATGAAGCTGTGTTGAAAAGTGCGGGTGAAGAAAGCACGATGCTGAAACTGATCAAAGAGAGGAAAAAGAACTTGTTGAGTCAGTGGCTGAGAATAAATTGCTTACTGAAGGATGCACTGGAAGGAATGGTGAATGGAGAAGAATTGGGGACAGAATAAATCAGATGATAGACAACATTAAGATATATGGATCATATGAGGAGACAAAGAGGAAAGCAGAAAATAGGAAGGGTGCGAGGTTTGCAATGAAAGGCCTGCCCTTGGGCAGAACACTGAATGAATGAATAATAATAACAATAAATATCAGAGAAAATACATTGGAGAGAAAGTATCATTTCTGGCTGAGATAAGCAATGCATGAACATAGATCAGGAGGACATTATATCCAGTCCTTAAAAATAGCCTACTCTTTAAACATAATTCTAGATATAGTCTAGGTAAATGGTACCCCACCTAGTACACCATAGAGGACCATAAGGGTCATATGGAGATAAATTTCCAAGCTTTCATGTTCGATAGGAGAATGTGGTGTGGTTGCATTATGCTCCGACCGCCTTTTACCTTCAAGAAAGACCCAGTATTTAATTTGACTGGAGGCTGGGTTGGACCTTTGAACCGTTATGGAAGTATTGGCAGTGCGAAAAATCCAGTCACATTGAATCCGGAACCTTCAGGTCCTAGTCAGTTGATCTACGAACTATTCTACTCAGCCGTCTAATTTTAAATATAGATGTTGAAATTATCGCCTTTGGATCAAGTGGTAGCGTATTCGGCCACAAATCTGCTGACTTGAGTTCTTCAGAAATAGAGATTTGTCTCCTTTCCCTGAGAACTGTATGTTTACTCTGTGTTGTGTTGTGTTGTGTTAAATAATGGTCTTGCACCGTTATGACTACATGACGAAGGAATCCCGCTATTTGTGACAGGTTCAAATTCTTCACAAGAATGTGGACATAGCGAGCCAGGGTCAGGTGAAATTCAACACCGGTAACGTTGAGCTTGTCATGATAATTATTATTGGTCATATGTGGCATATTCCTTACATCCATGCTAGCCACTATGTGTAATTCGTCACTAGTATGAATCGTCAAACTGTAATATACGCACATTAAATATTGCATTATACCTACATTGAAGTAATTACACATTGAGAAGTGCATAATAATGTTTGGCTAGGAATCTAGTTTTGTTAATACTTTTATTTTATTTCCTGGTCGTGTATGATGTGGAACGTATTGTGATGGTCTTGCTAGAAGTTTCCAGTAAAATGTGTCTCGTTGCGTTGTTGCATTCTAGTTCTGTACTGTATAAGTTTGAAGCGTGACATATTGTTGATGATGACATTCAGTCATGGGAAACATTTGTAAAATTCATTCTGTGTAATAGCCACACCGCCAACCACCAACATTTCTTCTTTTACGTGAACTTAATTCGTTTACTACAATGTATCAAGAAACAAATATTGATACAAATCATTTTGAAACTGATTTTTGCTTCATAAATGTAATTTATTCACCAATATTTCATCAATTTCTTAAGCATATTTCTGCGTTCTTCACTGACTTCCTCGACCAGATAATAGACTCTTCCTCCCCCCAGAGGTCGCGATCCAAACATTCTTCTTCTCACATTTGTTTCTGCATGCTGTTCCTTATTCCATCTTTCTAATGGGTCGATATGGTTTTCCTCGTATTCTTTTTTCAAATTATACCATTGAAATACTTCTCTGTTTACTTGCGTATCTTTCTTCGCTTTGTGTCCACACCATCTCAGTTGTACTGTAGTTCGTATGTTTCTTGAAGTCTGATTTCTTTTTATCCATTTTTTCTTCATTATGGTATTTTTCGCTTTATCCATTTTTCTTATTTTGCTGATAGTCTTAAATAGTTTATCTGTATGGCCAACAATGTATTTTTACGCAGAATACGTATTTCTCCGCACCGAGTATGGACATCCCTTCCGAGATCAGTGGTGAAACGAAAAATGGCAAAATTTCAAAAGCTTACTGTATCAATATTAGCTACATCCGAATACTAATGTAACTTGTGTGACCACATCTAATGACGCCACCTCCCCTCGCTGCGGGCATGAGAGCGTCGAAGTCGCGTATAAAATTAGCCGTGCCGTGCGGCCGCTGTCAGTAATATATCGACATCGAGGGCAGCAACAGATCTGTGTGATCACTCGTTTGATTTTAATCGCAAGTTCTGCAATATTAAAATGAAATAGGCACGTACGATAGTGAAAAATTTGAACCGTAGTGAAAATATTTTGTTGCAGGCAGGGGCTAATTTCGGAATATCGCTTCATATGAAGAGAAAGTATATTGCATATAACAGATACAACATTACTGTAGGCCTACTTTCTTTCCCGAAACTGAGTGACGAATTTAGGTGCCTTCGTATCCTTGATAAAGCGCACAATTTTTTGTTACCGTTTGACTGTCTATATTTCCACAGTAAAATAGAATAAGATACTTTTTACTATTTTATAATACCTATATCAACATTATAATATTTGTTCTATGTAAAATTTAATTAAGTAGCCTATAATTGGTAACTTTTTTAGTTTCACTAATAATTCTTCTTTTGATTTGCAAATCTCATGTTCCGTTTCCCCTATTAATTAAACAAATTAATATTGATACAATTAATTTTGAAGCTGAATACGTTGTTTCGGACCACAATAAATTATTTATTCACCCATAATTTAAGAAAAATTAAAGTGTTGAAACGATATCAGGGTTATAGCAGCGTATTACTCGTATTCTAGGTTAGCCACTAATGAAGAGTAACAAATCGTAATGGTGTTTAAAGTGTAATATGTGACGAACCACGTGGTTCGGAATGTGTAATATGTGACGAATCAAGTGGTTCGGAATGTGTAATATGTGACGAATCAAGTGGGTCGGAATGTGTAATATGTGACGAATCTCGTGGTTCGGAATATGTAATATGTGACGAATCACGTGGTTCGGAATGTGCAATATGTGACGAATACACCTAAAAACTGTGTAACTTTTCCGCGGATTCCTCATAATTAAAATATTCATTTTTTAAGAAAACATAATCTGAGATGCTACAATAGTGTCATAAAATATGGTATGTTTTCCCCCATACTGATTTGCATTCTGAACTCTTAACATGTTTGCATAATTGAAAGATTGAGGAGAGAATAGATTGAGATTCATTTTCATTGGAGGTAATGGAAAAGTGAGATGTGCTTAGACTTGGAGTAATCGCAATAGTTACGCCCTACCCATTGAACTGACCCACTCTACGATGTCATATCTAATCCTGCAGATTAAGTTCTATATCAGCTTTCGGCTGGACGTTTCTTCTGTTTAATCAGTTGTCAGATAAATGTTGCACCGTTCATTACCTCAATTAGTGGATAAAGGGACGGTTATTAGCTTATTAGCTTCCACACATGCTGGTAATTGTCGTGTGCAATATTCAGTGTCGCATCGCGTCCAATCTGTTAAGAGATTAGCGTTGTATTGCAGCTACCGAAGCCAGTTAATTTGAAGTAAGTCACAAGTGAAATGGATGAAATTTGAGACTGTACATAAGGAAGCCACAGAAATCCCGACTGGCGTGATACAAACCGAAGGTGGATGTTGTTGGCAGTTGTAAGTGTTATAGGCTATTTAATAGTACTACTGTGTCAATATATTATGATTGTAGGGTTGCCATATTTTGAAAATAAAAATAGAGGACATTCAGTTAAATTTTAATTATTTTGAATTGCCTTTGCATAAATAGACTTACTTCGAGGAAAAGAAAAACATTATTACATATGACATAGTCATCCTAATAATTACTTGTTGTTTATCTTAAAATGTGAATTATAAGTACCAATGTCAGTCCGCCGAGTTAGCTCAGTGGTAGCGTGTCTGCCTCCAGACTAGCCGGCCCGGGTTCGATTCTACCTCGGGGCTAGGAGAGATGGCGGTGCGCAACTTCTAATCACTAGATTGTGCACCAATATGCCTGGAATAAATCTTAAATCTCTCCGCATTGCATATGAAGAGAAAGTATATGTCACTGTTGATAGTGATTCGTCCGTCGGACGGGAACGTTAAGCCTGGCGGGCGCCTTGGTGCTATTCGACAGGAGTAGGCTAGGTGCCGGCACCGGGATTCCCCTTTCGCCCTTCCTCATCTTCATCATCATCATCATCACTCATCCCAGACACTACACTTACACGAACACTTACACATACACTCACCCTAGTACACGACATAACTCTCCACAGATACACATCATGTACAGTGTGGCTCGCTGAAGTGGTGTACAACTAAAAAATGGGTCACAGTCCTGTCATCCGCATTATGCGGAACCCGAATCACGTAAAGTGATGTGGGTAGGCATTGGATACATACATTACATACATACATACATACATACATACATACATACATACATACATACATACATACATACATACATACATACATACATACATACATACATACATACATACATACATGCATACATAGTATCAGTGTCTACATTACATACTTCTTTATTTAATTATATGAGATTTGGCTCGCCTTGACAGTTCTTTTGTATGAAGAATTGGCTTGTAAAATTCCTTGCAGTTTTAGTCTGGGTTCCGTTTACATTAACATAACTTCTGTAGTGGTCACAAGCAACTTATTTCGTTCTTTCGTCTGTTGAACATTAATGAGAAAGCACGCTCAATATTAGCTTTATGAGCTGGTATACTGAAGATATACTGGCATAAAGTTGGCAACCGTGAGAATTGCTCCTCAGATTTCATTCGTTGAAGCACATAATAACATCTTTCATGGCATAAGTTGCTGATTCTTCAGAATCTGTTTGAATCTCTTGATCAGCAACTTCTTTAAATGGTTTCCACTGAAAAAAATTATGTAATTTATTGAAAAGAAATCAGTGCAAACATTTTTGGCTTCCCGACAACGTCGATTCATGACGCAGAACAAAAATCATTAAAGAACGCCTGGCAGCAGTGTCTCCTATTCACGACGTTTTAATTACATGTTGTACTCGGTCTTAAGAAATTACAAAAATACGTGGTTATTTATTTATTTATTTATGCATATATGAATTTATTTATTTATTCATTTGCTCTGTATTCATCCCTTTCATTTAATAATTGACCCGCTTTTACAAGTCCTTTCTTGGTTTTTCCATTGTGTGTTATTTTATTCTTCTTTTCCTTTCTTTTTTACTTGTTCCTTCTTTTCTTTTGTTAATTTATTTCCTTGCATCCTTTCTCCATTTCTTTCTTTCTTTCTTTCTTTCTTTCTTTCAGTCTTAGTGTTTTCTATTTTCTCCTTTTCTTTTTCACCATATTCTTCCATTATTTCCCCCCCCCCTTAGTATTTTCTTAATGTCTTCCTTTCTTTTTCCATTACATCCCATTTTCCTTAATTCCTTCTCTTCTTGTATATCTTTCTTCTTTTTCCTTTCCCCATTTGTCCTTCTTTCCTCTTTTCAGTTTGTTACAGTCCATTTATTTCCCTTTTCTCATTTCCCCATGTCCTTCATTTTCTCCTTTTTCCCTGTTTCTTTCTTTTCCCCTTTCTTTCTTACTTTACCCTTTCTTTTCCTTAATTTCTTTCTTTTTTTCCTTCTTATTTCCTTAATTTTTCTCTCCGTATTATTGTTTTTCTTTCCTCTTTCATTTTTGCTTGGTACGGAAGAAGGGCCCGAAGGCTAGCGACGTAGCTTCGAACTGGCTTATTGAACTTCATCACACCTTAATTCTATTGATCAATAATTGTGAAGTCCGAACGGTCGTGTTTTTCCTAGCTGTAATGACTCAGCACTGCGATGTCATCTGTTAATTCAGCCACGCACGCTTGGGGTTCTGATGAAGCTCCATAGAGTGTCCTTTCACTCTCCTGTAGCCTGTTCCTCTAAGGTATGGTGTTGTACATTACAAATCACTGATGAAAGATGTTGTAAAGTATGGGGTGGTATCTTTCTGTTTCACGAAAGAATTAGTATGTGTTGTACATTACCAATGAATCGCTACTAGTGACGTCATATAAATAAACATACTATGACATACCATGAAGCAGCTGGTTATCTTCGTATTTAATTCATCGAATTAGATCTCTTTAATCGTAATGTATTTTAAGGTAGGTTATACAGCAAAGATTCGTTGATTCTATGAATTTCGTAACCCTGCAATGTTATTTATTTTAGTTTACTACTTTAATAATGAAAAATTTACTTTATTCTTATTAGTATTATTATTATTATTATTATTATTATTATTATTATTATTATTATTATTATTATTATTATGTTCACCCGCGATCCCCGCATAATGCTCCTTGATACTTCCCCATATTAGTCAACAGATACCACTAATAACGATCTTCACCTCCCCCCCCCCAACTTAATTGTTTCTTTTGAAGGAAATAGAAGCAAGAAAAAATATTCTATAGCGCATATGTATCAAAATATATCTTAATATTATGAAATAAATATATTTAAATCGCATTAGTACATGTATGTATTAGTCTCCTTTCATTGCTAGAGAATACTTGACAATTCACTAGTAAGTTACACATACTAGTACTTTTGTGGAACACAATCATGAAACTCATTGGTAATTTGTAAGTATGGAGTGGTAAAGTAGGTACTACTATAGGAAAGTCTTTTGTGGAACAGAAACTGTAGTATTTTTACTACTTACTAGAGAATTTACTTGTAATGTACAACACCATACCTTTGTCGAATAGGCCCCTGATAGCATACTATGCCCTCTAAATGTTATCTCCAATTTTATGTTCTAAGCAAATATTTGTACTGTCTATTGTAATTGGGGCTTGGCCTGTTATAGACATAAATAAATAAATAAATTAATTAATTAATTAATTAATTAATTGAATCGCACTTTTTAGAAAGGAACTAAGTCAAAATGTTCTATTTTTCAGGAGAGCAAAAGAACTTACTTTCATGAATAAATACCAGTGTACCAGTGCCGTAATATAAACATCAACTCGATGTTAGAGATACAGGGAAAGGTTTGTTTACGTTCCTTCCTTTGTTTATCTTTGCGTCTTGGAAGTATTAATCATTTCATCAGAAGAAATAAAAATGACAAATTTTGACTTAGTTCCTTTCTAAAAAGTGCGATTCAATTAATCTGTACTCCAGTCACAATACTATGAGTAGACTACATCTCGCGCGCCGTTTTGAATGCGTACGAAGACGAAAGAAATTTATGTGCCAAGTGTAAATATGATGGACTGAAAGATCGTACTATTAAGTTGATAGTTGGTTACATTAGGCTTTCTCAGTTCTTCATATATGTGAAAGTATAATTTATTTGTGTAAATAGAAGCTTAACTATGAACTATGTTTAGGACAGGTTAAGATATCACTGGGACCAACTCACCGAGTCAGTACGAGCTACCCCCGGTAACTATCGTTACAGGAGGCCTTTACACATATTACAGGATTCTACAAAATACAGTATTCTAATTCTTTTACTATTGAAAATATGTTCAATTATTATTAAAAAGTATCTGTCTCTCTAATTTATTCTGTGTATCTTTCTTCATTTCTTACTGTACTGTTTGCATGTGCCTTATTTACTTTTTTTTTTTTTGTTTTCCTTGCTTGCTTTATTACACTTTTAGTTTCCATTTGCTTTTTTTATATTTCCTTCTCTCCCCTTTCATTCCTTGTTTTCCTGCACAAAATTTCCTCTTTATATCAGTTTGAAACATCACAATTTGGTCCTGCCTGTCTGACATCCAGTGTAACAGTTGCAAATAATACAATACGGGCTATTTGCTCCAGAAGAGCCACGAACCATTTTGTATCGATGCAGGAACTAGCATCTGTTCGATCTTTACATCTGCATACATACAAACCAACCAATGTTAAATATCGACTGTATTGATGTCTGAACCTTTCTGTTGCGCAGGTAGGCTATTTGAAATGTGTTCGAATGCTGTTTTTATGTGCGGGTCTTTGTTACGATCCTGCGCCAACAATGTTAAGGATTATTAATTTGTCTGTCCAATTTGGTGAATTACCAGCTAGATGATTTAGTTACCAGTTCATATACACGTTGTATGCATAACCACATTTTTGTGCCCACGTAAATATTGGTATGATATATCAATTAATTTTGAATTTCGTATGATAATATTTAAAACTGATTGATATTATTTTCATCCATCATTTCACAAATTTATGCCTGAATTTTCACTGCTGTTAATTGATGTGTGATTGCAGACTAATTAGGTGTTTGACAGTGTAATTATCCAGTTTGTGAATATAATTCTCTTGCAGTTAGTTGTTATTGTAAACGCACTGGAACTCTATGTTTGGATCAAATGTTGTGCCGATATTTTGTCTCTCATATAATTTTCTGTTTGCGCAGTGAAATTTTCTGCAGCAACTCGAACGAATGCGGGATGAGTTCTGCATAACAATAACTGACATAGCACAGATATGGATCTGGGGTAATTTGTCCTAAATATCAAGACACGAATTTTAATGAGAGCATTAAACTCGTAGCCTAGTTTCTTTCAACAAAACGGCTGCCACAGTCGCATATGAACATGTCTGATCTTTAACATTGCATATTTTCACAAGAAATTTTAAAGAGTTCAAGACTGCAGTTAAAACTTGGTATATTACTTTTTTCGCTCTGTTATTGACTTCTTTATCCCGCCGCCATCTAGAAGTTAGATGTAAATCCGTTTTCGGAAAAATAAAGTCAAATCACCTAATTGTCCACAATCAATAAGAATATTGTTGGTATTATTATTATTATTATTATTATTATTATTATTATTATTATTATTATTATTATTATTATCTTAAAAGCCATGATAACTTTCCCTGCTGAAAAATATTATACCAAATTGTGATATTATACAGTTCTCGCCATTCATCTGTTCCAAGCAGTTTCCTTATCTTTCTCAACATTATGATTGTACTTTTTCATGTTCTCTTTCATGTCAATTGAAAGGAGTAGTTGTGTTCTTCTTTGTTGCAATTCCTTCATTACGTATTAAGTCTGCTCTCTTTAATTTGTACATCTTTTTTAATAATTTATTTCGAAGTTGTTGTGGTTGATAAACTTAATTGAAGAAATAGCACAGATTTAGGTACGATATATAGTATTATGGTCCCGCGCCGTAGCATAGTGGTCTAAGATATCCTATCTAGCCATCGGCGTTGCTCGGTCGACTAAGGCGCTTGCCTGCCGATCCGAAGTTGCATTCGGGCGCGGGTTCGATTCCCGCTTGGGCTGATTACCTGGTTGGTTTTTTCCGAGGTTTTCCCTTACCATAAGACAAATGTCAGGTAATCTATGGCGAATCCTCGGCCTCATCTCGCCAGATATCATCTCGCTATCACCAATTCCATCGACGCTAAATAACCTCATAGTCGATACAGCGTCGTTAAATAACCAAGGGAAAAAATCCTATCTAGGACTTAACGTTACAGAATGGAGCTGGTTTGAGTCTTCATGGGGAAGAAACTTTTTCATGAAATTTCGGTCAGTGTATGGGACCAGTGTCAACCCAACATCGTGATGCATTTGGGGAGTTACGATAGGTAGCAAAATCCGATTATGAAAACCAGTTATAACGCCTGGGGAGCTCTTCGTGCTAACCACATTCTCCATTCTGGTTGGATGATCGTCCATCTCTGCTTCGGCATGTGGACGTGAGGCCAGCAGTCGGCTAGTCGGCCTGGTCCCTTGAAGGCTGTAGCGCCTCGGATTATATTATTATTATTATTATTATTATTATTATTATTATTATTATTATTATTATTATTATTGTTATGTGTAAGTTACATTACATAAGGTAAAAGAACTTATTTCTCATTGAAATCAGTCATTTATTTGGAATAATACAACGTAAATTTAAACGCTGTTTTTTTATTTGATTTATTTTACGGCGCTTTGCCGCTGGGATAGTTATCTAGCGTCTGAGAGTGAAATGAAGGTGAAAATGCCAGCAGAATGAGTGCAGGGTCCAGCGCCGATAATTACTCAGCCAGCATTTGCTCTTAATGGGTTGAGAGGAAACCCCGGCAAGAACTTCAACCAGGTAATTTGTCCCAACCAAGATTTGAACTCAGGCTAGCTCGTTTCACGGTCAGACATGTATTCGTTATTCTACAGCAGCGGTAGGACTAAACACAGGTTAAGTAAGAAAATATTATTGAAATTGTTTTATGAGATTGAAAAAAATGAACAAACCTATATATTACTGGGCACACATTACTTAATTACAATAAAAACGAAGGCTATCAGATAGGAATTAAATATTGAAATTATTTGGGGCACAGTAAATCAATAAAGATACAAACACATAACTTGCTGTGTATTTCATACTGCAGAATAGACTACATTTTAATCCTATGGTATGAATATTTTCGACCTCTTCCCGTATATAGTTCATTACATCATGGAGTGTCCTAGAACTCAGACCGCATACCAGCTCGCAGTCCTAATTCACAGTTTTTTGTCATATTTATTTCGTAACTGTTATTTGTAATTTGTCATTTCAGGTGTTCTCAAACAGATGGATAGGTTTCAGAAAAATAAAATGTTTTCCCAACTTTCGAATCGTAGAGGCATTGTAGTGGAAAATATGACTACAGTGCAAGAGATGACTTGTAAAATCTTTTTAATCGCATCAGACCAAAGGTCTGAGCCTTGACGTCCATGAATGAACTAATTGAGAGCATTAATAGCCTGGTGACTAATGCGTAGACTTTTATTGTTGGGGTCCCGGGATTAAGTTGTAAATCAGAAGTTGGAAATGATATCAATTAAATTATTGGGGTCGTATGTTCTCTGTTTTTCTTCATTTATCTCTTCGCCACCATTCCTTTATCATCCACCATGATCCATACCGCTGGTGCAGAAAGCAACGAAAATTACTAATTTTGGCTGTTTTTGAGAATTATTTATTTGTTATAATGACAAGTGAACAATGAACATAGACATACACCTTTAATAAACCTTGTACTTCTTGTATCTTGTAGATTCAGTTGTTTTGGGGAGAACTGGACATTTTTGAGGTGGTTTCTATCCCTATATTCCCTCAGAATGTAAAAACTGAAGTAATGTTTAAACGTATTCACCCACCAAATAATAATAATAATAATAATAATAATAATAATAATAATAATAATAATAATAATAATACTTTATTGCCAGAACAAAGATACATATTGCTTTTTTATATAAAAACACTCTAGCACTCCCAGAAAGAGTAAGTTACATACTCGTACTCAGGAATCATTACAGATAATGTTAAGACATTTTATTAAATAAGAGTAAACAGTAAAATATATATATATATATATATATATATATATATATATATATATATATATATATATCACAATAATTGAACTTTAAATTTTCTGTCTAAACATTGATTTTTTTTTTAAATAAGGAGCATTAGCAAATTGTATGTTTGGAAATTTAGCAATTATCTTGTTATAAACCCTTGGACCAAAGTTGCTGCTGTGATTATAAGCTACAGTTGTGATACATTTAGGTTCTGTCAGGCATATGTTGTCTGCTCTTTTGGTTTTATATAATGAAAATTTTTCAAGTTCAATCTATAAGATTTATCTATTTTGCAAATGTTTTGGTTTTATATTTATGTGAATATAAATTAAATATATTTCGGTTTTTATGTACGAAATTCAATAAGACATTGTTATAAATTTGATGGAAGTCAATTACTGTAAATTCTGAATACAACAGTTCTGAAGGATAATCAAGAGGTTTATTAAGGCATTTTTATTATTCTTTTCTGTAGCAGAGTTATTGGCATGAGGGACGTACTCTAAGCACTATCCTTGAAGTTTTTAATTTCTACCTCCACGTCGGAAAAATGTACGAAGCATGTTATAATATTGCAGATGCTTATTTAGAAGAAATATTAATTCATTTACAGGATCTACTTCTTTTTATGATCGATAACTGGCCACCCTATCCCACTATCTCCTGGCCTAGTTGTCTCATAAGTGGTGCCTTCTTGGTATCACTCGTGAGGTTCAGATCTGTCTTCGAACGGTTGACTGAACAACAAAAATATAATTAATACGAGTAATTAATGGGCGTTTGTAATGTATCATAATTCACAACGATAGATCACATTGATTAATTTACCCGTGTAATGAACTTGGTGCCAGTTTTTCAATGATGGAATTAAACATAAGTGTAATTCTGTGGTGTTTGGGTAAAGGGATATAAGTCATAAAAATGAGTTCGGAGATAAATGAAAATTGAACTTGGAACCCTTATTACAAATAATTTTCTACACAAATAAAACACATTTGTATTCTTTGATTTTTGCACATTCACTTTATAATTTAACTTTTGTGTTCATCTGGGGAACAAAATTCCACCTGGAAAAAAAATTATTTATACCCCTTTACTCGAACACCACAGAATTATTATCATTATTGTTGTATTATAGGATTACTAATATCGAGAATTTTAACGTGTTTTGTCAGTCGTATCAGTAACTCAGTTGGCAAAGCGGAATCGGGTTCGAATCCCGACAGTGGCGGAGTCGTGTTATTTGTGGTGGACAAAACGAAAATTTCTAACGATTTTTCTCGAGCTTCTCTATAATTTCACAGTTACTCTCCATTTCACTATGAATTATCATTTCAATAGTATTTATTCAAAACGGTACGGCGTGATGTAATATTGTGATTGGCTTACAGATGGCATCAGTCTGAGGCGGCATAGCTTCCTTTCGGGAAGTAGAAGGGCACTCTAGTGGGGATTCACCGAAATATTAAGATGTGCAGGTTGAATCAACAGACGACACCACATAGCTGAGTCACGTGTCTACAAAAGCGCAACTGTTCGAATTAAAAATCATTCTCAGTATAAAAGTGATAAGGCGCAATAAGTCCACTAGAATCTGCAGTGCTAACGTTTGAACCCCTTTCCCGTACCAGAAAAATAGATCCATATTTTGGTGATTTCTCCCTTCAACAATATTTGTAGGAATCCATCTATCTTTAGCCTCAAAGAGAGCAAAGAATTGGTCTGGAGGTTAGTAGGCCTACGTCTTCGCATAGTAACCGATTTTCTTCATCATCATAATCATCAACCACGGATTAAGATATAGCCTGTGTAGGCAGTTTCTGCTTTATTTGATTGTAATTTCAAATTTATTTATTATTCATTTTATTCATTCATTCATTTAATCTGGCTGAGTTAAGGCCATAAAGCATTCTCTTTCACTCGACCAAAAACAAAATAAAACAAAAATACAGTAGTTACAAAATAATGTTTAAAATTACAAAAAACGTAAGGCACCAGAGGGACAAAGAATCAATGCTTATCAGAGAATATAAAGTAAGTGATAACAACAAATGTGTGTGAATGACTAACGCAAAATAAAAGTACAGTTATACATATATTATTTTACTCGTAAAGGCAAAGAATTGAATATTTGCTATCATATAAATACGACGTATAAAACAAATAATAAAATACAGGGTGATTCACGGGGATTTACCGTCACTTACGAAGCTTATTTCCGAAGACATTCTGAGCAAGAAACTCATCTAGACATGTGTCCTAATCTAAATATTTTCAGAATTACAGTAATTTGAAGTTATTTATAAAATACATTATTCTTTAGTTTTAAGGGTAAAAGAATATTACAAATACAGATTTAACTATTCAGGAGTACCATTTCTTTAATTAGCTAGTATTCTGAAGCTAAAAATGTGTTATGAATTCCATAGTTGCTTCGTACAGAATTTTTTTTTTCGATTTTAACTACAAAATTACATTTTTCTTACGCATTTATCACAATTGCTACAAATCACGCCACTCTTGTAAATTCTTCAATACTGTACATTAGGATGCATAATTAAACTGTAAAGAATCAAGTTCCTAAAGTCGTAGCATATGATTTGTGACAATTTTTGTGATATGTGCAACACACCCTCACAGGAAACAAAACAAGAGGCGCCAAGACTAACAACGACCAGTTCTGAGGATGACCCATAAATAGGCGAAACATGTAAACAAGGTACGTTAGAATTTAACACAAGAAAGTCTTATCATACATATTCCGAAGTGATACAGTGTTAAAAGTTGTGTAATCAAAATGTGTAATTTTTAGTTAAAAAATGAAAAACAAAATCTGTGCAAAGCAATTAACAACACATTTTTAGTTTCCGAACACTATCCAATTAAAGACATGATACTTCTGAATAGTTCATTCTCTATTTGTAATATTATTTTATCCTTAAAACTAGAGGAAAACGGTATTTTACTTACAACTTCAAATTAGTGTACTCTGAAAATATTGAAATTAGGACACATGTTTATATGACTTCTTTTTTTTTTTTTTTTTTTTTTTTTTTTTGCTCAAAATGACTTCGGAAATAATATTAAAGATATTTTATGTATTTGTCCTACAGAATAGTATCTGTAATATTGACAATTAATATTTGAGGAGAAAAAATCGCTCCGGCTCCGGGATCGAACCCGGGTCCTTGGCGCCGGAGCGAATTTTTCTCCTCAAATATTAATTGTCAATATTACAGATATTATTCTGTAGGACAAATAAATAAAATATCTTTAATGTTCTCATAGCTAGCAATGCATATTTCTGTACAGATTACTGTGCACTTAACTGCGGAATCCCAGCCAAACAAGTCACTCAACTGAGGGCGCTCCTAATATAATGGCAGTTGACATTGGACATATACGTCAACATATATGCCTAACTTGGAGTCAGGCCAAAAGGGAAACATTCAAGGAGGAAGGTTTGGTCCGGTGCTGTGGATTGAATTCGGCGTAGCTCAGTGGTCAGAGCGCTTGGTACGTAGAACCAAGGACCCGTGTTCGATCCCCGGCGCCGGAGCGAATTTTTCTCCTCAAATATTAAATATTAATTCGGAAATAAGCTCCGTAAGTGACGGTACATCCTCATGAATCACTCTGTATGCTGCCATTCCTTAAACTTAAGGGCCGTATTCATAGCCATTCTTAGCGCGGGCTTTCGGTGGATTATCAGCGTTTTTCGTATTCATAAACCAGTGTTAGCGATAGGATATGATTTGAATTCTGTACTAGTAACCAGTGGATAGCCGGGGCTAGCTTAGTACGCTCGTAGCGCGTGCTGCGAAATGTCTATGAATAGCACCGTAAGTGACTTACTATTTCTTACACACTCAAATAATTTTCTTGTTAATTACGGACAGTTCCTGAGGGAGCAGGATAGGGACTTCCACGAACGAATTGCTGTAGCTGCGATAGAAGAAGAATAGTGTGTTGTTCTCTACCTTTTAAATATAATTTTGTGCGAGATCGTGCGTATTTGCTTGTTTTCCGCACAGAACCAATACGCAGTAAGTGTGAAATACCACATTCAGTATTCCCAACGTAACACACATAACAATTTCCCTCTTCTTACCGCTTAAGCGCGACATTCATTTTACTGCTTTAGGCTTTTAACATATTATTTTTAGAGACGTTTAACATAGTAATAATTATAAATTGGAAACTTACCACTGCAATTTCACCTAAATTGTAATGTTAATTATTGTTTTTAAATATTTGCAAAAATTAAGTAAAGTCTACTGCTCCACGAAACTTATTGCATTCCTTATACAAGTAACATTAAGGAAGCCGTGAAAAAATCAACAAGATTCCAGATGCCGATGTTATTACTGCAATATGTTATATAAATAATATTGTTAAAATATTAAAATGAAAAATAAATCATTACATAACCTTATCGTTTGTTTTAAGTTCGCATTTATAGACTGGGGGAAAAAAAAGAAAGACGAATATCACGGCCTGCTGGAGTACAGTAAACACAGAAAACATATTATAGCAACAATGTTGAAGAAAGATATTTTGGTTTTCCGAAGTTGCCGTCATTAAACAGAAACCAAGATGGAGATTTCATTGCAACTAATTAGAAATTCGTCTTTCAGGTATGTAATAAACGATCTCCGCACAAAATAATGTACGATACACGACCGGTATGTTTGTTTTCATGTTCTCGGAAATTAAAAAAGCTCAACTACGTTTCGCTTTTTCAGTCTTTTCCTCGACCATGAAAACGTCAACATACCGCTCTTGTAACGTATATTACTATTTTGGTTTGAAGTCTATTGTAATCTTGGCTTTCTGGTTTTCTCTACTCTTAAATTTGTTATTATCCGACACATTTTATATCACATTTGGTGTAATACATCACCATGTCGGACTTTGCTTGTTGCTGTAGGGTCGTTAACACAGACTGAATATTGTTTACCGACAAGGCTTGTATTCCGGAAATGCCAGGCTTGTATCTTCAGTTTTTTTAAGTGACGATTGATACATTCATGACGCAGAAGTCACAATGAGAAGTGTTAAATAAGGAAACACTGCTCTCGTTCTGGAGTTGGCCGCACGGTTTTGCTCCATCTGTGGCGTTGCTGTTGCCGCTCCCCTCTCCCCTTATCCAGCTCTCTGTCTCGCTCACTCATCCTAACCCTGAGCCATAGCGAAGACCGCGGTCCGGGTGGTAGTAGAGTCCTCTGAAGACCATCGCATCCTCGCTGGACCGTCGAGGGGAGCACTAATGTTGTTATCTTGAGCATTAGTGCACGCCCGCACGCACTATAAACGTATTTTCGATTCGTGATGTGAGTTTATCGTGTGTGTGCCCGAACACGGGGGGGTGTTTTCCCCATCCCGCATCTCTCTTTTTATCTGTCAGTGATGTATTGATTCTCCGTATGCAGTAAGGGTTTCGGGTCGCTCGTGGTGTGGATGTGAATGCAATGTTTGTGATGGTAATTTATTCAGAAGACGTATCAGGCGTATTAAAGTGGAAGGGCATTTTAAGAAGTGTGGGATGTGTTAAAAAGTCTTCATAATCGTGTGTGGGTGAATGTGTATGTACATCGATCTTAGCAATGGGTGTATTCGCCGCTCGTCTTATTTCGTGTTTTCGGTCAGTGTCAGCTCATGGAGGGTGAATACAGCTTTTCGTTTCTGATCTTTATGTTTGGAAATTGTGATATATGGCTGTGTTTTTGTTTTTATGATTGAGTACTTTCCTTTATGATATGTATTATACACCGTGCCGGCCAGTATATTTGTTTCCCTGTTGAATTCATTTCGAAACACTTATTGCGCAATGAAGTTATTTATTAGAGTTCCTAGAGCTATGGAGATTTTGACAGCTCAAATTTTAAGATAAAAATTGTGTTCTGCATTGAGAAATGTTTACCAATCTTTGTTGATTCATTTATTGTTAATTTGTAAAAGGTGTCTAAAATTGTTTTTATTTTGTGCGGTTTTCTTTTTCGGTTATAGTAACACATTCTTTGTTTAATATTTATTACAATAATTCGATATTCAATGAAAGCTACTTTGATGACGAAATTCGCCGCTCGTCTTATTTCGTACTTTCGGTCAGTGTCAGTCAGCTCGTGGAGGGTGAATACAACTTTTCGTTTCTGATCTTTATGTTTGAGAATTGTGATATATGACTGTGTTTTTATTTTTATGATTGAATACTTTCCTTTATGATATGTATTACTACATCGTACCGGCCGGTATACTTGTTTCCCTGTTGAATTCATTTGGAAACACTTATTGCGCAATGAAGTTATTTATTAGAGTTCCTAGAGCTGTGGAGATTTTGACAGCTCAAATTTTAAGATAAAAACTGTGTTCTGCATTCAGAAATGTTTACCAATCTTTGTTAATTCATTTGTTGTTAATTTGTAAAAGGTGTCTAAAATTGTTTTTATTTTGTGCGGTTTTCTTTTTCGGTTATAGTAACACATTCTTTGTTTAATATTTATTACAATAATTCGATATTCAATGAAAGCTACTTTGATGACGAAATTCGCCGCTCGTCTTATTTCGTACTTTCGGTCAGTGTCAGTCAGCTCGTGGAGGGTGAATACAACTTTTCGTTTCTGATCTTTATGTTTGAGAATTGTGATATATGACTGTGTTTTTATTTTTATGATTGAATACTTTCCTTTATGATATGTATTACTACATCGTACCGGCCGGTATACTTGTTTCCCTGTTGAATTCATTTGGAAACACTTATTGCGCAATGAAGTTATTTATTAGAGTTCCTAGAGCTGTGGAGATTTTGACAGCTCAAATTTTAAGATAAAAACTGTGTTCTGCATTCAGAAATGTTTACCAATCTTTGTTAATTCATTTGTTGTTAATTTGTAAAAGGTGTCTAAAATTGTTTTTATTTTGTGCGGTTTTCACATCCTTTGTTTAATATTTTAGTATTTATTACAATAATTCGATGTTCAATGAAAGATACTTTGATGACGAAATTTTCGTCTTGCTTCGTGTTTTCGGTTAGTGTCAGCTCGTGGAGGGGGAAAAAGGCTTTCCTTTTCTGATCTTCATGTTTGAAAATTGTGAGATATGGCTCTGTTTAATGATCATGTACTTCTCTTTGTGGGAAGTATTAATATATCGCTTTCCTCTTGAATTAATTTCGAAACTTTTATTGCGCAATGAAGTTTTTTTTTATTACTGTCCCTTGAGGTGGGGAGGTTGTGGCAGCTCATATTTTGAAGGTGCAAGATCTTGTTCTAAATACAGAAATGCACACTAATCTTGGTTCGTGTATTGTTAATTTGTGGAAGGTGTCTCAAATTGCTTTTGTTTTGTACGGTTTTCTTATTCCATTATAGTGACACATGCTCGTTTAATACTTTAGTGTTTTTCCTCATAGAAGTGTTAAGACTTCGCACAGTTATTATTAACAACAATTCGAAGTGTAGTGACAGCTCATACTTTGGTGACTAAATATCTAGCGCTCTGTCTGAAAATATGTAATACCTTGGTAGATTCAGCATCAGTGTCTTAGTATTGTAATATTTTAAATTTTTTTTTTTTTTTTTTTTTTTTTTTTTTTTTTTTTTTGAAAAGTATTGTTAGGACATTTTCCCCGTATAACTTGATTGGTTTTAATATGGATTGCAAAGTGAAGTTCTTTATAACAGTTCTTCGGGGTGTAGATGGCAGTCAGTGACAATGCAGATTTTTAATTTTAAAAATTTGCTCCTTGCTCTACATTATATCCAAAAATTGGCGTTAGTTTGTGGAAGCTGAATAAATATTTTAAGTAGTATTCATATTTTGTAAATATATTATTGTTTTATTTTTTCAACATGTTTCGTTTTTGTGAAATTTAATATACACTGTTTGCTTGTAAAATATAATTAAACATTTGGTAATTTGCTAGAAGACGTCGTTGCATATAGACCACTTTTACACTAAACCTAAAATGTGTTTTTGCAAGATATACTAAAACCCTAAACTAACCTAACCTAACATTTTCCTTAATCTGTGACAGGTTACGTTAGGTTAGTGTTTTAGTATACGTTGTATACATTAAGATTAGGTTTATTGTAAAAGTGATCTATATGCAACGACGTCTCCTAGCAAATTACCAAACTTTTTTGTTACACAACAAGGTTATATTTGTTGGTTGAGCTGCATAAATTGACAGTAGGTAGTAACATAAATTGTAAGGTTAAGTAACATGCTCGGTGTCCAGTAATGTTTAATATAGTTCTGCATTCAGCAGTGGCGTATACTGGTTAAAGGGTTTGGGCTACCGCTGACCTTATTATTACACAAAATATATCTAACAATTACTTTAATTTTAATTACTATGGTAAAACTAATAATACAAAATTATTACATTATGTTATATTATAAACTTTTTCTTTTGTAATTTCCTTGGGCTACCGCCCCTGGCATTCGGTTTCAATTGACCTTTATAATTCAAAAGAATGATCCGTGGGTATTTTAATATTAGGTAATTTCCCAGAATGTGTCTCTGCACATAGACCACTCTAACACTAAACCTGAACGCAGTGTATGCAAGCTATACTAAAACCCTAAACTAACCTAGCCTAACAATTTCTGAATCTGTGACAGGTTAGGTTAGATTACTGTTTTATTATAGCTTGCATACACTAAGTTTAGGTTTAGTGTAAAACTGGTCTATGTGCAGCGGCACATTCTGGGAAATTACCTTAATATATTACTTTAGCACTTTAGTTATGAAAAGAAAATTACTTCGCATATGAAAGTGTGATTTATTTAGATGTGTCAATGATTTAAGGGAGTTACGTATGCTGTTATAACTTTTCGAAGTGCAGCAATTATTTGACAGTTGGTAAAAACTTAAAATTTAAAGCTAAAAATGTGCTCTGTTGCCATTTCTGGCTTATAGTTCTACCTCATGGTGGATACATGATGTGCTTTATTTATCTTATGGTCTGCAGAATTTTAAATTATCGGTGCGATATACGCTTCTTTTTCTAGCATTTCATTTTTTGAAGTATCAGTACAATAACCAAATTAATAAAAGTATTTGTAGGACATTGAGGCAACTTAAAATTTTGTAAGAATTGCTCGATATCTGTAGTTAATATTATGAAGTTTAAGGTAGACGCTTTTTGTCCAGAAATATGTAATATTTTGCTGATTTCGTGACAACTCATGAAGGGTAAATAGTGTCAATTTATTTTATAATTGAACCGGAATATTGAGAAACCCCGCATGTCTAGAAAACTAAATTTTTCAGGAGATACAAAAAACATCTCGGGTCCTAGATTTGTACTGTTATTATTTTTTTCTTAACACTTTAGCTAAAATGAATGTTGATGGGAATATGTGGGATTTCTCTTCATAATATCACGAGTCTACTTGTTTAGAATACGAAATCATATAAAAACTCAATTTCGTAAAAAAATGAACATGTGTTTCTTAATATTGTGATTCAATTTTAGTGTTTTTTATTTGTGCACAATAATAATATATTGCATTTAACTAAATTTGAAGTCTTAAAGACCCTGCTGAAAACTGTTTATTGTTAAATTTTATTTGAGGGCTAGTTGCAGTGGAAAAGTGTTGGATTCTTAAAAATTCCGCCACACACATTTATTTACTTGTAAAACATATCTTCATTCAAGAAATGATATTGTTTAGAATGATATTACGTAAAATTATGTAACTAGATTAACTAGATTTTAACAAATTTTGTGTCAGACTGTAAGAATATAATATACATACAAATGGTATGTAATAGTGAATGGTGCCAGCACCAAAATTATTACAGATAAAAGTACTGATTACGAAGTATTCAAAACTATTTGAGGTTATGTTGGCAAAAGTTTATGTTAATGTTTGTGTATTAGCTTCCTGATGCACTTGTTTGGACAGGAACACAAAAGAGAAAGATAGCTGAGTTCTAGTTTAAATTTATTTACATAATGCAAATGCATAGATAATCAGGTTCATTGACACAAGAGTGGTTAGTTATCTGCTTTTGTGGTTAGCAGAGGCTTTGGTTTACTATATAGAGTTTTCAGTGTGGATAATATTTGGTATATGTATTACGTTAGTTAAATATAAAATTGTGGTGTAACTTTCGATTGCTTTAAATATTTACAATTTTCATTATAATAACATAGA
The DNA here is from genome assembly GCF_040183065.1 of Periplaneta americana. NCBI lineage: Eukaryota > Metazoa > Arthropoda > Insecta > Blattodea > Blattidae > Periplaneta > Periplaneta americana. Next base: position 168,214,614 of record NC_091118.1, read on the forward strand.
TAATCTATATGATGCGATGTACTGTTAATAATTTTAAAGGTAGTAAGGAAAATATATCCGTCTATTCATGAAAATGCCATAATTCGGAAGAAGGATAATATAAGACTGTCAAAATTTGAAACGAACTTTAAAATGTTTTAATATCTTGTCGTTTGCTGCTTCATTGGTGTTCACTTCTGTTAATTCCATTTCCGTTCCAATAATTAGTTGCCTTAATTTAAAATCGAGTGTCTTCGTCTCTACTTCGCATCCTCTTCTTCCCTCAGGCTGTTGCGCTCTAAAGTAAAATTAATGCGAATATGTGCCTTAAGACCAAATCAGTGTTTACTGGCTTATTATGATTACTAGCTGTACCCGTGCGCTCCGCTGCACTTGTTAGAAATAAATATAAAGTAATTACATAATTAAAATAGGACATCTGGTCCAGGGAACATTCGTGTTTGATAGAAGGATAAATCGTTTAATATGTCACTTAATTTAAATTGTATTTAAATAATTAAAATGCGATCATTTTGGTCCAGAGACCACTCATTTAGTGCAATGATAATTCCTTTCACGTATTTCTTAATTGTTATTACATGCAAATAATTAAAATATGATCATTTGGTTTAGAGAACATCCGTTTTTGGTGCAATTTGGTCCCATCAAAATTTTGCTTGGAATGAAACGTATCGGAAATCATTTTTAAAGAAACTTTTGTTATGCAACATTTTTCACAAAAATCAATAATAAGCGAGATATTTCTCACGTACAATAGCAGTATCGGCAACTTAATTGACATTGTTGGCAATGTAATGAAATTCGTGAGCATTACGTGCTATATTTATTTCTCTGTAGCCATACCGTGGTTGCATTGTTTTTTCATGCACACGCAATAAAAACTTCACTCTCAGGTTATGATGTTAATTATAAAGTTAACAATTTAGCATGGATAGATAAACATTTATAACATTATACATTTACATGTTCCCATCATAGAATACAAATAGTGTTAAATGAATAATATTCTCTCTTTGATGTGTGCAAGGCCATCTTAAATAGAGTCATTTGTTCTGATTTCTTTACAGCTTATTAATCTGAGAAGGTTCTGCGGCGCTGGTAAAACGTAGTTATTTTAAAACTCTTGTATCTGCTTAAATATCAGTCCTATCAAAATTTTATATAGAATAAAACTTATCGGAAATCATTTTTAAAGAAACTTTTGTTATGTAACATTTGTCACAAAAATCAATAATAAGGGAGATATTTCGATTTATTTAATTCAAGCCCCCTTATAACCCCCCTTTTAAATAAAGTAATTTAAATGCCATATAGCCTAAAATCTAAGTTACAACGAACTTAATTTATATTCCAATTTTCATATAAATCAGTTAAGCCATTATCGCGTGAAAAGGTAACAAACATCCAGACAGACAGACATACAAACAAAAATTTCAAAAAAGCGATTTTCGGTTCCAGGATGATTAATTATACATGTTAACACCAATTATTTTTGGAAAATTGAAAATTACCAGAAAAATTTTGGCTACAGATTTATTATTAGTATAGATGATATATGCTTACTACTGTATGCACATTACGAAATAATACGTGCTTAGTATAATTACTTTTTAAAACACATCAATTTTATATTTAAATTGAAAATAATGGTGGGAAAGTCAAGTAGTATGCTGTCTGAATTTTTTCTTCAGAAAGTAAATAATTATTAGAAAACACTTTTTTAGTAGTGTGTACAGCCACAATCTCTTGCTATTTCCTCAAGTTGTTCAGCAATTAAAATTACTGGAGTACGTTAACAGGAAGCCACAATTTAAGTCACACAGTATTTGTGTGCACTCAAAGTTGGGTTCTGGCGTCTTGTCAGCCCATTTGAGTTGTGTGGATATAAAAGAAAAATTGTGACGGTGTCATATATAGTTTCTGGGGTAGCTCAGTCGGTAGAGCATTCGTGCGCTAAGCGAAGGGTCCCGGGATCGATACCCAACCCCTGAACAATTTTTCCTTGAAATTATTCAATTAAAACTATTAAGTCTGGTTATGGATAATTTAGTCATATTTCTAATATAGAATTTTCCTGTATTCCCGTTCTTATCTTGCGTCGAAGATCGTTGCTATGGCTCGGTGAATAGCGCATGCGCTTCCTAACGAAGCGGTGTGTGGTTCGATACCCGGCATGGGCGGAGATTGTTTACACTCCACTGGACTGGGTGTATGCCCCTTGCCTTATATTTGATCTGTGGCGTCTCCGCGATAGTCCTGCGTCGTCCTAACCAGACAGTCAGGAGGGCTTGCATTGTGAGTCCCGTGTCAGTACAAATATATACACACTCCTAAACTGCATTGGAATTAAGTCGGTAAAAACTGAGGAGGTTAAACACGACAAAGAAAGAAATTTGAGTCGAAACTGCCAAGGATGTTTTTACGTGCCCCTTCATACGAACAGTGAATAGCTGTTGTAGAATAATTATTATTCTTACTAATTAATACTTCTTAAGAATGCAACAGGAAAGACTGAATACACGAATGATTGCTAGAGATGGTGCATTTTTGCAATCGTGATTAATGCAAAGTGTGTCCACATGCAGTCAAAATAAGTAACTATGTTTAGAAGCATGTTAAGTATATTACTTTAGTGTTTTAATCCGCGATGACATGCAAAATTGGGTACAAAATGCGAAATATATGTGTTTCTATGAACTAAGAGCGAAATAATATTTTGAGACATTTTGGTGTTTTTGTAAAAAAAAAAATCAATCTATCTAAATACCTTGCCACATACAGGTTTTTACATTTTTTTAAATAGTTTGGTCACTCTTCATTAGCTTATACAGTATGGATAGTATAGGGATGTGACCTGCCTGATACCCTTTGTTGTTACCTCTACCTTTATTTCGAGTTTCAGCTAATCTGGTGCTGGTGGTAGAACACTGGCTGCCTATGCGAGCTCTTTAGGTTCATTGTTCACTCATAAACATGTTGCATGGGATAGCGGGTGTTTGAAAAACAAAATGGGTCGGGATAAAATTACACCGTATCTTTTGGAATATTGTTTAATGTTCACAATTTCACTGATGCTATATGTTCCTTTATTTATTTACTATTTTCAAGGTTCTTAACTCAAAAATCTAGAAAATGCACCTGTTGACAAATTGACGACATTGACTTTATACACTAAAATTTCCTCGTCATTGTTACCTCTACCGTTATTTCGAGTTCTAGTTAATCTGTTTGGTGCTGGTGATAGAATATTGGCTGCCTATGCTATGTCTTTAGGTCCATTGTTCACTCATAAACAAGTTACATGAGTAGCGGTGATTGTGATTGAGAAACAAAATGGGTCGAGGTAAAATCACACCGTATCTTTTGGAATATGTTTTAATGTTCACAATTTGACCGTAAATGTTGTATGTTCTTTTATTTGTTTATTTATTTGTTTACTATTTTCAAGGTTTTTAACTTGAAAATCTAGAAAATGCGCCTGTTGATACATTGATGACATTTAATTTAAACATTAAAATTTCCATAAAAATATTCCATCCTAATACGCTATATTTCATCATTAAAAGTGCTATTCAATGCTAAATTTTTAATTTTAATTTGCTAAAATCTACCATCCCTAATGATTGCTAAATAATTGAATGGAGAAATAGCTTTGAACAAATATTTTTATATGAATGGACACAAAAAACACAGTTGTACTACGAGTGGGCGACATATGGCTAACATAATTCCTTTCGTGAAAGTAACAGTGTGCTAAAAATATGGACTTGGGTGGGGGGTTAAATGGTCTGGTTTTAAAAGATGGTTCTTGAAGTGTTTGTTAGCACGAATCGTAGCATAGTGTAAAGGGCTTCTAATAAATTTAAATATTCATTTAATACAGTTTATTTTTGATTGGAAAAATGACAGAAAACAATATTACTTGAGCTAGGTAAACCAGAGATAATTTGGATCCAAGTATAGGTCTGTGCGTATCTGTTTTTATAAAAATTTGATGGCACATAGGCCCATACAGTATATAGCTGTTTTTCCTTAACGCAAAGTTCATTTTTGCTACGGGGGAAGAACCAAATGGCATTTATTTCATTACACTTAACAATTTCAGTACTTACAACGGTATCCGTGAAATTCCTTGGAGTGACGCGACTGTGACTAAGACATTTTAGTTGCTGAAGGCACGTCCGATTGTGTGACTACGTGATGTTGGAAAGAAGATTGGAAAGAAACTCCAATGTAAATTTACTCGAGCAGAACAAACCATCAATGTACAGTGGAGAGACTTCTAAAAGAAGACTATCATTGAAATAGCGTTCAGAAACGGTTGACCGACAAAACTAATTATTTTGTGTGGAGAAAGGAGAAAAAACGGTGTGGAAAGCTATTGAGATTTTTAACTACTCTAGTGACGAAAGCAACGAGTTCGTGGGCGTTTTTGAAACAGTAGTGAAGTAATAACACACACTGAAATGAATATGTGCGTTTCAAGTGCGGGATTCTTTATCCGACCTCTCACGTATAGTACATTTTGCTTCGCATCTAATCCTCTTGCGAAGCACTTCGATAAAACCCACTTGACACATGAAGACGATGGCGGACTGGCATGACATCATGTCGGTTAAGAACGACCATAAGTCTTACTACACATGTACACTCAGCAAAAACCCTTGAATGGCTGCCACCGTCCAGATCCCATCTACCAAGACGCCCACACGGCCGTCTTCAGGGATACCAAGACCGACTTCTCTTGGAGATGGCCAGGTACTGATGCTTAACAGCGGACGACATCACCAGAGGAAAGCCGCGAAAACTAAACATAACGAGTTGAAGCTGGTGTTGAATTTGGATAAAGATGGGAGGAAAGAAGAGAAAATGGTGAAGGAGATGCTGAAGGAGGGAAGAGATGTGACATCTCCGTCCTTGTCCGTGACTGCGGTTGGTTCATCCTCCACGACGACCGAAGGAAATGATGACATTGCTCCTGTAAGGTCCGATGCACATCATCAGTTGGTGAATCAGAAACATCAGCCGTCCATGCGGTTCTACAAAGCAGACGGCGACAGGCGGGCCCAGAGTGTTTACAGGAACCAACTGCAGCGGGAGGCGGTCATCAACGCCTGGCAAGGGGAGCAGGCAAAGGTAACAAGTTCGCACATGAACCTCTTAACTTTTTTCTATGTAGTGCCAGAATTAGTACCATGTCACTTTCTTGTGTTCTGCATGCTGGTTGTGTAATTTATTTTATTTATCTCAACGTCTTCGTTAACCTCTGGGTTTTGAATTCGTCATGCATTGTGTGGTCTGTGAAATGTGGTACACAAAGCTATTTGTATGAATTAGAGATAGGCTAAATCGTGATATTTTTGTTCACCACCGATGCAGTGATAGTTCATTGTCGATCACGGTGATTGTAACTAGTGATTACCGTTGTTCTATACAGTTGTGAAACTTTGACTCTCACTTTGAGAGAGGAACAGAGATTAAGAGTGTTTGAGAATAAGGTTCTTAGGAAAATATTTGGGACTAAGAGGGATGAAGTAACAGGAGAATGGAGAAAGTTACACAACACAGAACTGCACGCATTGTATTCTTCACCTGACATAATTAGGAACATTAAATTCAGAAATTTGAAATGGGCAGGGCATGTAGCAGTTATGGACGAATCCAAAAATGCATATAGAGTGTTTGTTGGGAGACCGGAGGGAAAAAAGACTTTTGGGGAGACCGAGACATAGATGGGAGAATAATTTTAAATGGATTTGAGGGAGGTGGGATATGATGATAGAGACTGGATTAATCTTGCACAGGATAGGGAGCGATGGCGGGCTTATGTGAGGGCGGCAATGAACCAGTCATTTGTGAGTGAGTAAGTAAGTAAGATACAGTGATTAGAGGCGATTTCCAGCTGCCAGTGATGATGGGAGATCTGTAGTCTTCGATCAGCTCATCACCTACAGAACAATGACCTAGTGGTTAGAAGCGATTGGGATTGGGAGTGATTTCTCACTGCACAGTTTTGTTACGTCCTACGCCGTTCGAGTATTCAGCTGTCTTCAAGTGCTGGTTATTGTGGGATAAGTGGGTATCAGATTAAAATAATGAAGAGGTACTATATTGTAGATGTGCTAACAGTGAATAGAAAAGGATTTTTCTACTTGGGATGGCCCTGAATATATACAGTTGCAATGATGTATGTTGTAGTTAGAATCTGACTTGAAAAATTACGTTATAGTGAAATCAGACACATGAGAATATATGTGGATTTTTAAAATAGCTGTTTAAATTTAAAATAGAGTTTTCACTTAGGAGTACATATAATAAAGATAAAGATAACTGGTAGGAGCTGTTGAACAAAATAATACTGTCGAGACATTGTTATATTAACCTTAACGGTCCTAGACGCACCCTTTTTTTATTTATGCATATCACATTTAGTATGGTTAAACTACTAAAATAAATAGTACCATTCATTAAAAAGATTTAACTTGATATCAGTAATTACTGTCCAAGAAATATACTGTTAAACGACTACAATAAAATTGATCAACAGATGACAGACGACTGTGAGGGAAGAGAGTAATCACTGTACTCGTCACAGTCGGTTGTTCCATGGTGGAGAAAGTCAATCACCTCTTGATTACTGTTTCACCAGTTAATGAGAAGTTCACTCACTGGAGTGGTCGTGATTTTTTAATCGGTGGTGAGAAATCGCTGTTAACAATTTTTCTTCCATCACTGCTACGAATTCTTCCATTTATGTTCGCAACTCCTGGCATAGTTATGATATATTGACTTCTTGATTTTCGAAACTAAAATATGAATCCTGTTGTAGTTGTCTTCCTCTTGTTCTCCTTGTTTCCCCCGTTCACCCTTTCTCTCCCTCATGTCCTCTTCTCTTCCCCTTGTTCTCCAATGTCTTCTCCTTTTTGTTCCCATCTCTTCTCCTTGTTCTCCCCATTTCTTCCCTTGTTCTCCCTTTGTCTTCCCCTTTTTCTCTTCTTGTCTTCCCCTTTTTCTCTTCTTGTCTTTCCCCTTTTCTCTCCTTGTCTTCCCCTTTTTCTCTCCATGTCTTCCCCTTTTTCCTCTCTTTGTCTTTCCTTTTTCTCTACTTGTCTTTCCCTTGTTGTCCTTGTTCACCCCTTCCCTTCCTCATGTTTTCTTCTCTTCCCCTTTTTCTTCCCATCTCTTCTCCTTGTTCTCCCCATTTCTTCCCTTGTTCTCCCCTTGTATTTTCCTTGTTCTCCCTTTCTCTTCCCCTTCTCCTTGTTCTCCAATGTCTTCCTCTTTTTCTTCCCATCTCTTCTTGTTTTGTTCCCCTTTCTTATCCTTGTTTTCACGTTTTTTTCTCCTTCTCTTCCCCTTTTTCTCTCCTTGTCTTTCCCTTTTTCTCTCCTTGTCTTCCCCCTTTTCTCTCCTTGTCTTCCCCTTTTTCTCTCCTTGTCTTCCCCCTTTTCTCTCCTTGTTTTCCCCCTTTTCTCTCCTTGTCTTCCCCCTTTCTCTCCTTGTCTTCCCTTGTTATCTCTTTGACTTTCCCTGTTCTTTCCTTGCCTCCTTGTATTTCTCTTGTTCTCCTTGTGATCGCATCCACGTGGTTCTACGTAACGATATGCAGCATAGTAAAGCTATGCACCGTGTCATAAATGCAAAAAAGTTTCGGAACTACATCATCTCCATCAGCAGGGGAAGCAATGTCTTATTATCACTCAGCACCATCATCATTTATGAAGTGCAATTGTTATTCTCACATGCATTCTGGCCATTTCCTTATACGTAATACTCTAGATACGAAGAAAAACGTGAAAAACTCGCAATCGACTCTCTACTGGTTGGGAAAAGGTTACGTAGCCCGAATACCAAGTACCTAACGCGGTTCTGTCTTCCTTACATCGGTAAGAGATTGTAACGTCAGAAACGTGATTGTGTATATAGATCATCTCCTTACTAGAATTGGAGTCTAATGGATATTGATAGAAACGTTTATGGGATTTCATTACAGCCCCCCTCAGAGTAGTCCTAGTTGTTAGGTCTGAGGCACGATTTCGTGTTCCGATAAATTGTACTCATATTTCGAACTGGTGTATTATAGGTTTCACATACGTGAGGCTGACGTAACTAAGGAAACTGCTTCTGAATTGGGGTTGGAATGGAGCCTGGAGATTACATTTCTTCTATATATTCATCAGAAAGAAAGGTCCTGATGCTACCCTCATATTGAAGGGAACCAGCATCCCTTCGTGAGGGTTGCAAAGTGATTGGCTACAAAACTCTCCTTTTCCGTGTATAGCAGCAAACGGAAATTACCTATTCGGATAAATATACTTTCATGCAGGAGTTTCCTATTCCTCGCAAGCTATTCTGTGTGTCAGACGACATGATGTTACAAACTGTGTGATAAAGATTGAAGTTAGAGACCATGATCTCATTTTATAGTCACTGGTAGTAGGCTTGCAGTTTACCGAGGTACTGTCCGTAATTTTAAATTTAGCTTTATGGAAGACACAAAGGGAGGTTGAACTACGGTTTATGAAGTAGTAGTTATACCAACATTGATACATACTATAGAAAAGTATGAACTTTTCGCAAGAAAAAAGCTTCTAAAATAATATGTATTGGAAGTGAAATTTAAAGAGCATTTAATGAGTGCCTCTTAAGAGGCTATATGCTGCAAATAATAATAACACGAAATAACTAAATATTATTTTCTACTCGTGATTGTCTTAAAAGGAGACCAAGGAGATCGAATTGGAAATCCCACGTCGAAAGGCGATAAATAACTAAACATGTCCTGAAGTATAAACCAGGAAGAGGGTTAGAGTTAAGTAGGTTATAGAAGCTATTATCAGAAGTTTTTCTTTAATCTGGACGGTTTTGAGTCCGGACCATTAATTAATGAGGAAGGGAAAGTTGATGGCGAGCATTTGACTTTCGCGTCATTCAGCCAGTGTGCCTCTCTAGGAGGAACACGCCGCACTTGTAGACACATTGCCGCAGAGCGTTGCCCTTTGTGCACCATGGGAAAGTGGTCTACAGTATACCAGTGCGATGATTATGGTGATTAATGAGGCATCGATGAAATGCCGGTAGGCAAAGCGGGAGTATCTTCGGAAACCTGCCACCTAACACCGTGTCTGTCCACCACAAATCCCACACGGACTCGCGTGGAAAGCCGGCGGTCTAGCCCAGAGAGGAGCAATTGATGCAGCCTGCATTGCAACAAAATGACAAGGTGGGGAGAACAAGAAATACATTACTGATATCTACGGTTGGTTGGGGGTAGCCTTACTACACGGTGATCACAAACTTTGTTTTGTGTTGCAACACACATTTTTCCCACCTGTGATCTAGCCATTCGACTAACGGTGCGTCATGGAAAATAGACACATTAAAAGGAAGAAAACGTATTAAATAAAGAGAGCAACATATGCGGAAAGTGGCTCAGTCGGTTAAGGCGCCTGCCTGCCTGCCAGTCTGAAGTTGCGCTCGGGCACAGGTTCGATCCCCGCTTGGGTTGATTACCTGGTTGGGCTTTTTCCCAGGTTTTCCCCAACCGTAAGGTGAATGCCAGGTAATCTATGGCGAATCCTCGTTCTCATCTCGCTGTTACCAATCTCATCGACGCTAAATAACCTAGTAGTTGATACAGCGTCGTTAAATAACCAACTAAAAAAACTATACGGAAAGAAAGAAGAAAAGGAAAACAAACCAACACGCAAATAAAAGAAATTAGGAACGAAAAAGTAAAAAGGGTCAGAAGGAGAAAAAGGAAAGAAAGAAATAGCGAAAAGAGAAAAGAAAAATGAACGGAAAGAAAAAGGAGAAAAACTAAAAAGTAAGAACGGAAGGAGAGAAAGAAAAAGACAAAAAAGAAAGATAGCGGAAAGAGGAGGAAGAAAGGAAAACTTGAAAGTAAGAACGAAAAAAATAAAGATATTGGGGAAAGAAATGCTACAAAGTGAGAAAAAAACGGAAAAAGAAATAGCGGAGACAGAAGAGAAAAGAAAGAGAAAGATAAGAGAACGAAAAGTAAAAGAGGAAAAACTAGGAAGTAAGAAGGGGAAGATGCACGTAGAAGAAAAGACGGAAAAAGAATGATATCGTAGAAGGAGAAAGAAGAAAGAAAAATTTAAAAGCAGGAACGGAAAAGAAAATTATTGCGTAAAGAGAGAAAAAAGGAAAAGGCTAAGAAGAAAGAAATAGCGGAAAGAGAAAGAAGAGAAATTAAAAAAGAAAAGTGAAACGAGAAAGAAGAAAAACAGAAAGAGAGAAAAGAACAGAAGAAAAATGAAGAAGATATGGAAAACGAAAGAAATGAACGATCTGAAATATAGGGTTGAAAAAGCGGAAATAAACGAATATATAAAGGACAGAGACGAAAGAACGAAAATTTGAAATTCAAAAAGAGCGAACGAATGGAAATAGAAAGAAGACTATAGAGAAATAAACGGAAAATGTCTATAGGGAAGAATGAAAAGAAAAAAAATAATGGCTTGAAATACCGGGAAGGATGAAATAACGAAAAAGTAGGAATTAACAAGTAATTAAAAATCAGTATAAAATAAAGATGAATTGGAAGAACATAGAAGGAAGCACGGAAATAGAATGTAGGAAAGAATGAAATAGAGAAATAGTGGAAATACAGCAGAATGAGAAGAGAGTGAAAATTAATCAGCGAAAAAGATATAATATACGAAGAATAATAAAGAAAGAAAAGAAGAATGCTTTTTCTTTGCCTACCTGAATTTTTTTAATGCCCAGTATTGATTACATCTTTGGCACGCTGTGATTTTGTGGCGAACAAAGCGACTGTGAGATAGATTTTCTCCTAAGTGCGAAAGCTTCGTCTTCTGTCTGTCCGTTACTCAGGAGAAGACGAGGGGCAAGAATGTGACCATCTTGACTATCGCTGCTGATTATTATAAACATTGCTCAGATAAGCATCCCAGTATCCAGGTTATTACTCGTGCAGGAAACATGAGTAACAATGCGTATGGAAATTAAAGCTAAGTGGAACAGAAGGAGACCTAATGTTTCCGCTTACTACAATACAAATAGTGATGTGTTGTCGTACGTTATCTGTTCACATCCCTTCCCCCTCAGTCCGCTCTCGTCTTCTCCTGAGTCACCGACAGTAGCACCGTTTCATCTTTACGTGTAAAAAATGTATCTAGCTCTGTATGTATAAATGTAATGTAAACAGATGTAGTGCTTTATTTAACACTTGGGATATTCGGTGTCGATGAGATTATACAATGCTGGGAGTTAAGTTACAGTGAGATTGACAAGGAAACCAGTAAAAGCACTATCCATCAACTTTCTTCATCACTGAATTTCTTAGTATGTGCCGCAAGCTGATTCCAAGTTTCCTTTATTGCGGACGTGTCGACAACCGACCTAGCTACTATATAATTCATCATTTTCGTCCATGCGTCTGTAATAGGTAAAGTTTAATGCTGAGTATGTTTTAGTTTCCGATCAGGACTTGCGTTATTAAACGTGTCTGTAATACAACTCGGTGGAACGTGCCGCACTGCGCTTATCTCTCCCAGCAGAGAACATTCCACGTATGAAAGGAATACTATTGAAAGAACTGCTGGAATTGCTCGTGGACAGTATTATCTGGATTTTCGTGTAGAATAAATATTGACGACAGTAAAGGAAGATAAAAATTGTACTTTGCGTTCGTTTCAAATGGGATTCCGAGACTCATACTATTCTTATGAGACTTAGAATCAGATACTCCAAGGAGATGCGTGTATGGTTCATCTTGCTTACTGCGTCTGCAGTAATATTCAGCGGTATCTTCGAAATCTAGGCCAGCGTTTTCTTTTCCATCCATTGGGTGTGCGATTTTTATGCGCGGGTAAAGCGTGAAATCGATCACAGTCTCCACCTATTTTGAAATTACGAGTGTTCTCTCTAACGCATTAAATACTCTACTGAACTATGACATAGCTTCGAAGACGTGTTCATGTTGTGAAATATGTGTAAGCTACATACTTGAGACCTTTTGCACCATCTTTAGTGCAGTTATTAAAAAATAAGGGGAAAAAAACGGAAGAAAAAGATTGGAAGGTAGAAAGTGGAAAAGAAAAAATTGGAAACAAGGTAAAATGAAAGAACGATTCCAAGAAGATAAAAAGAGGAAAGAAAGATTGGAAACAAGGCAGAAGGAATGAAATATTGAAAGGAAAGTATAAAGAAAGAAGAAAAGAAAAATAGGGAGTAGAAATAGGGAAGAAAGAAGGAAATAAACGTTGGAAGGAAGGTAGAAAGAGGGAAGAAAGAAATATTGGAAACAAGATAGAAAGAGAGAAGAAATAAATAAGGAAAGAAAAGTTGGAAGCAAGGTGAAAAGAATGAAAGATTGGAAGGAAAGTAGAAAGAAAGAAATATTGGAAGGGAAGAAAAAAGAGGGAAGAAAGAAAGATTGGAAAGAAGAAAGAAAGAAAGAAAGAAAGAAAGATTGGAAAGAAAGTAGGAAGAAGGAAAGAGATTGAAAGAAAGAAATGAAAGATTGGTAGATAGGAAATAAGGAAGAAGCAAAGATTTGAAGGTAGTAAGGAAAAAATTTAAGATTGCAAGGAAAGTAATATTGGAAGAGAGATAGAAACAAGGAAGGAAGAAAGAAAGAAAAGATGGGTAGTAAAGACAAGGACAGAAAGATTGGTAGGTAGGTTGAAAAGAAAGAAAGATTGCAAGAAAGGTAAAAGAATGGAAATAAATGTTGAAAGATAGAAATAAAACAAGAAGGAAAGAAAGTTTGGACGGGACGAAGGAGGAAAAGAAGATTGGATGGAACGAAGGAGGAAGAAAATAAAGGTTTGAAAGAAGGGGAAAGCCAAATCGATTAAAAGAAAGCAGGGAAGAGTGGCAGAAATAAAAAAGGAGAGGAGAATTCGTTGGAAGCGATTAGGAAGAAACAGGTACGAAAAGGGGAATTGAAAAGTAGATGGAAAGGATTGTACGAGTAGAAAGGAAAAAGGATATAAATTTAAAGAAGAAAATGGGAAACAAATCTTGAAAAAAAAAACAGGAATGAAGAGAGAAACAAAGGAATAGACAATTATAATAAAATAATTAAGGGAAAGAAATGAAATAAATTCAGGAAGAATGAGGGAAGAAGAAGGAAAATCCAAAAGAAAAAGTAATGAAGCAAGGAATTAGGCTAAATTATAAAGAAATTAAGGATATCTGCAGTGGTCACAACTGTTTGAAATAATAGATTGAAGTGAACACTTTTCTTTCAGGTGACTACATAAATATAAAGTAACGATTCTAACACGTGAGTTACACTTCAACATTGTCTTCCTTTCTTTCCCATCTCCTCCTACACAAAAGTGAAAGTACTAAGCTGCACCTAAACACTGGAAGCAAAGTTCAGAATCCTGTTTTTGTACGCCGTTTTGAGGCTCAACCTTGGGCCGTTTTGAACCCACAATTATGTTCAAATCTCGCTGGAATCGTGAACATTGGTCTGTTAACCATGTAATGTTCTTCGTTACCTTGATTTGAGTGTAATGGGAGATCCAGTGTGTCTAGAACAGGGATGCAAAACTGGGGAAGAGAGGAGTGGAAGCATGGGGAAAGAGTTTGTTCCCCCGTCCACAAGACCGGAGCCTTCAATGACATATATGTGACGTTTGGCAACACACTAAATACTTCTCTCTTCTCCCCCTATACCACAATGACGCGAGGGTTGATGGGAAGGGATGAGTTACGTGTTCCGGTTTATGACGTTCTGCCACAATTGTAGCACAGTTTTGCATCCCTGGTTTAGAAAACATGGACAGCCAGTGCAAAAGAGTTCTGTACAAACCGCTTTTGCTTTCTTATGTCCATTCTTCCGTTTCATTTTCTTTACTTGGTTATTTAACGACGCTGTATCAATTACTAGGTTATTTAGCATCAATGGGATTATTGATAGCGAGATGATATTTGGCGAGATGAGGCCGAGGATTCGCCATAGATTACCTGGCATTCACCTTACGGTTGGGGAAAACCTCGGAAAAACCCAACCAGGTAATCAGCCCAAGCGGGGATCGAACCCGCGCCCGAGCGCAACTTCAGACCCGCAGGCAAGCGCCTTAACCGACTGAGCCACGCCGGTGGCTATTCTTCCTTTTCAGTTCATGAGAAAAAATTCGCATCACTGCTGGAGCTGAAGATCGAAAATATAATGAATTAGTTTCGAACTCCCATCATAGAAGAGTTGAATTAATCTTATTTTTCAGTGGTGTCTACCTTAGGGTCTCCACCCTTAGCGTCGTGGTCTAAGGCATCATGTCTGTTATGGAATGCGCCCTGGTTCGAATCCTCATGGGAAAGAAATTTTCTCATGAAGTTTCGACAATGAATGAGATCGATGTCAATTCAGCATCGTGATGAATTTGGGGAACTACGAAAGATAGTGAATTCCGGTTTCGAAAACCAGCTATAATGGGTGAGCGGCTCATTGTACTGCCCACAAAATATCTCTCTTCTGGTCGGATGATCGTTTACCTCTTCTGAACTTGAGGCCAGCAGCCAGTTGTCGGTCGTTCGCGCCACGAATTGGATTGTACTAGATTGTCTACCTCAGGGAGCGTGTGGCCAAGGAAATATTCTCAAAGGATGCTGGAATGTAGGACTTAACGTTATCTCTGCAGACATACAGTTGATGTAAAATCCCTGTAGGTTCCGTGTACTGTTGGTTGACTATTACTTTGGTAGGAATAAAGTAATTTGTTATTCCCATTTGTACAAAAGAGAGTACGAGGAAATAGTCCCTTTAATCACAATGGAAACAGAATTAAATAAAAGCCACCCACGGGAATTGGAAACGGGTGTGTAGAAAGGATAGATTTACGTGTGGACGTCGATAGGGCTCTCGTTTTATAGCTGCTTTCATCTCGGCGTCCCTAGTTACAGTATTATCCACTTAAAGGAGAACAAGGCCACTACGTGGTCATCACTAGTAGGAAGTGCTGCTTTTCTTTCTGAAAAAAAAAAACACGATCGAATTAGTCAACAAGAAAACCATTATCTCTCCGTTCTCTACGTTTGAAGGAGCTTTTCATTGGTATTTAGTCGATGGTTATCTTTTCCTTACATATTACTGTATAGCTACATACAGGATGTTAAAAAACGATCGTTACATACTGTGTAAGTAAAGAGTAAGGGGAATATTTTCTACTATATATTCCGTTTTGGAGTAGTCGTTGGAGTGGCTGACTACGAAACTAGCGGGCCCACGATCGAATCCTGATTGGGACAAGTTGCCTGGTTGAGATTTTTCGAGAGTTTTTCCTCATTCCATTAAGAGAAAATGTTGGGTATCTCTTTTGACATTCAACTCACGACCATCACAAAGTATTTGTCATCTTTGTACACCATATTCTAAGAATAAAATTAATTATTATTCTAAAACGTCCCGAATTTGAAAACCATGTTGGATCCGATAAGCTGTGCAATAATATTCAGATTTATTCTTACAACCGTCAAACTTATCATTATACAAAAGTGGTTGAATACACAGATGCTAATCTTTTAATATTTGTAATTAGCATCTGTGTATTCCATCACATTTGTATAAGCTTTATGGTAAGTTTGGCGGTTGTAAAAATAAATTTGAATATTAAAACGTCTCGTATATGCAATGTATGACGCTACTTACATCTTTTGCACCGTGATTGAAAAGATGGTCTTGTCTGCTTTAGTCTTCGTGGCGAAAATGTGACTCGCGAGCACATTGTGGCTCACAATGATAGCTATGCATTTCTCTTGCTTCCTACCTCCACCAACCCCCACCCTCTCACTCACTGGAGTCAAACTCCGTTCCATTTGTATTTGTCTCTGACCTGCGAGTGGCGTATCGTCGCAATATCTCTCTCGAAACCATGTACCTCTACAAAAACGAAAGTTACAAGTAGGATGGGAGGGCGCATTTTTTTGCTGACAATATGATGAGAATATTAAATGTATGATTTTTTTCACAAGTATTACGAGAAAAACGGTTGTATAACATAAAACGGCATTATACTACATGTTACTCATGAAACATTAAAAGGTTGTGTTGTTATTATTATTATTATTATTATTATTATTATTATTATTATTATTATTATTATCTCTGTACGTCGATCCTTTTACAGCAGATGTACGAATAATGCGGTTAGATCTTGAATTTAAACTCACAGATTTACAATGTGATGTTAAATGAAGGCTAGATGTAAGGACTTGACAAATGTTGAAGTTTTCAAATCTTTGCCAAAAATAAATATCCGGAGCTTCGTTCTTTCGCTTGCTCTGTTGAAGCCATGTTCGCTACAACTTACGTTTGTAAAAACCAAATTTAGATCATGACTGACAGATAAATACCTTCGTGATCAACTACGACTGGCAGTAAGTGACATAATTCCTGATTTTGAAACTCTGTCGCAGAGACATTCTGTTAATTTTAGGTTATGATGATGTGTCCTATATTTTCTTATTCATTTCTTTCTTCGTTACACGTACTAAACATTAGTTTGTAACCTTATACTGTATAAAATTATATTTAAGTGCTTGACGTAAGGAAAATGAAAATCCGTTAATAAGTTGGACATTTGCTTCACTTCCCCTTCGGGTGACCGCCTCCCTCCTTAGGTGCTATGCACGTTGCAGGTTATACAGTGGCTCGGCGCACGATCACATTTTCGCCACGGCTGGTGTAACACATCGCGTAGTCATTTGTGATGATTCTTCAACCCTGGGGCTGGCTGTGAAAGGTCATACTGCCTGATAAACACGTGGAATTGCACCCTGCATTAGATCCTTAATAATGAATGAAGACGTGGCGAGTTCCCTCAAGTGCATGTATCTTTTCTCAGATACCTGTTACTCACATACTTGTTTCCAACCTTCTTCAATGTAACTTATTACTGTAATAGGCCTATGTATAGGGGTATCCTGAACTAGCACAAACAGATAGCGCGCTTGTACTTTGAAGGATGCGCTTTGCGTGTGCATTTGATTTCCGATATATAAACATTAAGAATTTACGTAGTGTATTAGTACATTAAATACTCTTAAAAACAACTCGAAATTCCAAATTTTTGTTATGTTCCTATTTGTAGGAAGCAGGGAAAGCCTTTTGTCTTCATTCAGGTCCCGAAATATTCTGAATATATGCTTTAAACCTTAAAAAATTTAACTAATTAAATTGCGCCTCGAAAGTGCTAGCTATTAAACAAAAATAACAACTTCAAGTAAGGAATTGCTGACTACAGTTTCATTTTGGAAGAGGGTAAAGAAAAATTAATAAAAACATATGCAACCTCGACAGCAAGCTATGTTAGCTTAGGTTATATTCAGTACTTATAGCCTAGGAGTCGCCAGCATTTTACGCCTGCAGTAAACTCTCGATTAACTGGCATGTCTATTATCTACGACGATCCGATCCATAGTGAAATCCATTTCGTGAATAATGTTTTTAATGTGCTGTAGACTAATTATTAAAACCATGTTTTTACTTCAAATTTTCAAAATCAGCCTACATAGTATTCAAAACTGCATGTCCTTAACCTACAAAACACAGGAATAATTATGATACTACTGAGATCACATTATATCATTTTATCAAACATTGCATTTGATCTTTCCGCAACTAGAGAAAAAAATACGAGGAATTCAGTCTCGATAGTCCCTTCACTATAAAAAAAACACATTGGTGGCTGTATATCCTGTTTTTAGCTTACGGTACTTACAATACTAATGATTAAAGAGGTAATATTAACCTTCGACAAAGTTCCTATTTTATTTATTTTATTCGTGCACCTCGTTCTCAAAGTTCTCGTTTAGGTTCATGAATATTGAATTTACTCATATCTATATTCTGCATACTGCAGATTTCCCCATCCATCTCTTAAGGAGAATCGCTCAGTATTTTACAAGTTCACGCTATTATTTATTGTAAATTAAATTATGATGTAAGAAAATACTGAACTATATTAAATTATACTAGGTTATACAAAATAATTATAAATATAATCTGACACGCACAGAAAACCAACAAGCGGGAGAACGTATCAACTATAGCATATGACATAATAAAGCCCCTCAACATGTAGTGCCGCATGGAACGCTTCTGCCATCTAACGGTAAAACTTCGCATAAGATATTGCTATTAGCATCTCGCAGGCGTTAGGTCATCACGGGAGGGGGGGCATAGTCTTTAGGTACAGATTTCTTCTTTTTATAAATTGATGGCTGACAAAGAGTATAGTTGGATGATGCTGGTCTTTGATAACTATCCAAATGCTGGCCATGATAACATCTAGGTATTGTACTTTTGTGGATAAGATTTCTCCACTTCATTTTGATGCGCCAGGTGGTAAACCATCTTTCAAGTTATGTCACGTGCTGTTGGAGGTTATGAATGGTCGGATTTATGTTCTCGTTGCTGGCCGTACCTCCCCGTTGTGTAAATAACTTCTAGCCTATACTCCACACCTGTCGAAGGACCGGTGGTCTTTTTCCAGCATTGTCAAAGTCTGCGCTGAGCATTCTTTAGAATTTTTAGAAAGTGCTGACTGAGCTTAGCACTGTGTGGAAGCTCTTTAGTGTCGAGTGACAACGATCGTTGCATGAATGGTTGCTTACCAGCAGGTGTTCTTATACATATTTACGACTTGCAGTTCCTAAATGACGCATGAGTGGACACACATTGCTTAATGGAAATTGTTTGCCCTAATATCCTCAATATATTCTGTAAGTAGGGCTCGGAAGTTCATGCATGTTCATATTTTTAAGACTAAAACTGGATGCAGATAAATTGTCTACGAACTATGATTTTTTAGAATTTTCCTACGTCGCAGGCTGAACGAAGGGGTGTTATGGATGGATTCTATGACTAAACTGCAGAGTTTACTCGTGCATTTGGGACCCTGCATTGCACACACACATTCGCATCAACCTCCTGGTGGTCTGTGCTTCATCCCGTTTTTCATAGATATTTCGTCTTTTTTATTACATGTTTATACAGGGTGTTTCAAAAATAAGGGGCATAATTTCAGGTATGTATTTCCCACATGTAGACAATCAAAATAGTTCATTACAACATGTGTCCGGAAATGCTTCATTTCCGAGTTATGGCCTTCACAACATTGAAATTCACCGGAACGTTTTTCTTTCCGCAGGTCGTTGTCATTACAGAAGATATTCAAAATGTCCACCTCCTGCTTGAATACAGACCTCACATAGATGTCTCATTGACCTGCGAACACGATCCCAAACTCCAGGAGTATTGCGTATGTCCTCAGAACATGCCACAATTCGATTCCGAAGGGATTCCAAATCAGGCACCGGAGACGAATAAACCAATGATTTTAAATGGCCCCACAAGTAGAAATCGAGAGGGTTCAGATCAGGTGAGCGTGGAGGCCGAGCAATTGGGCCACCTCTACCTATCCATCGATCAGGAAACCTTCGATCCAAGTACCGGCGAGCCATACGACTGAAGTGTGCAGGAGCGCCATCATGCAAGAAGTGAATGTGTTGACGATTTACCAGTGGAGTGTCTTCTAAAACATGAGGTATGGTGTTTTCCAGGAAGTTTGTGTACGCCTGCCCCGTAAGTCTGTTTACAAGTACATGGGGTCCAACTAATCGATCACCAATGATACGGGCCCACATGTTGAGGGAGAACCGCACCTGGTGATGAGATGGAACAGTTACACGTGGGTTGGTTTTCATACGCCCATACATGCTGATTGTGGAAATTTGTTATGCCATCTCGTGTGAACTGTGCCTCATCTGTAAATAATACTAAGGCAGGAAAGTTCGGATTTACACCACACTGCTGCAAGAACCACTGACAGAACCTAACTCGTGCAGGGTAATCTGCTGGTGACAGGGCCTGTACACGTTGCAAATGATAAGGATACAATTGATACTCTTTCAACAGTCTCCAGACAGTCGTATGAGGAACATTGACTTGCAACGCTACCCTTCGTGTGCTGATAGGAGGAGTCATGTTCACAGCCTCCAGAATCTCCTCCTGTACTTCTGGAGTTGTAGATCTTGGTCGTCCCCTTGCCAAACCAGGAGAGTTAAATTTCCATACTCGCACAGACGGTAATGGAGACGTACAAATGTCTTCCGATCTGGACATTGTCGCTGTGGGTACCTCTCCTGGTACAAACGACGAGCCAGCGCAGCATTGCCGTCCGCCTTACCGTACATGAAGTGTATCTCTGCCAGCTCTTGATTTGAATACATGTCGCACAGTCTATCGCATACACAACACTGAATGTAACCTTCGCCTCGGAATGAACTGTCAGAGTGCCCTCTTAATGTCTCCTTTGGCGGCAACGACCTGCGGAAAGAAAAATGTTCCGGTGAATTTCAATGTTGTGAAGGTCATAACTCGGAAATAAAGCATTTCCGGACACATGTTGTAATGAACTATTTTGATTGTCTACATGTGGGAAATACATACCTGAAATTATGCCCCGTATTTTTTAAACACCCTGTATATAGTAATTAACTCTATCATTACTCAAATTCACATTGGGTTATAACGATTTTCGCTTTTTATTTTCCATTTTGTAAGATTTTCATCCGACAAAACCGAAAAACAAAAAAATACAACACGAAAACATAACAGCGTCGAAAGACTAATGCAACACGAAAATAAAGAATATGTTCGTATAGATGCAGAATGGAGTAAACGCAGTCGTTTCTAGGCGTTGACTTAGCTTTTTAGAAACATGGATGCTTTCCTTGTGACACTCTGCCAATAAAATTGCTTATACTTTAGCTTACCATGGATACACTTAACTATTTTTTTTTTTAGAAATGTCACTTGAACCTCTTTGCATCTGACCCCCTCAATTCAAGTTGGATTAGTCTATCGTCATGGCGCTCTTAAAGACAATGAAACAGTCATTTAAACGCAAATTTCATGATGAATGGGAAGAACAGCTTTTTTTTATGTTGCCAAAGGAGAAAATGTTCATTGTCTTTTATGCTCAAAATATTAATGGTGTCCACAAAGGCAATTCGCAAAGGAATTATGTAACCTATTACGAAGAACACAGGAACATTAAGAGTACTTTTATTATTGGCCTGGGTAGCGTAGTCGATATAGCGCTGGCCTTCTGTACTCTAGATTGCGGGTTCGATTCCGGCCCAGGTCGATGACATTTAAGTGTGCTTAAATGCGATAGGCTCATGCCAGTAGATTTACTGGCATGTAAAAGAACTCCTGCGGGACAAAATTCCGGCACACTGGCGACGCTGATATAACCTCGGCAGTTGCGAGTGTCGTTAAATAAATCATATTATTATTATTATTATTATTATTATTATTAATATTATTATTATTATTATTATTATTATTATTATTATTATTGCTACTGTTGCTGCTATTCCTCATAATGAATGTTTCATCTAGATGTAAATTTTAAGTGAAGGATTCTGTGGTTCCAAAACAAAGATTATATGTCAATTGTTTGCGAAAATGAGATTTTGCGATATGTTGTGCATTCTGATGGGATCTTCATTGTGGTAAAAAATGGCGTGTATATCTCGATTATTTTTCTCTTTAATCCACTGTTATGAAACGTGATTACTATGATTTTATACGGTCGTTCAAACTTTAAATGATGGTTCCTGAAAACCTGCAAGAAATGATATATCACATTTTGCCTTGAAGAAACAGAATTCTGAATTATTTTAGTGTTGTGGTCGTTAACGCGGAAAACAGTTAATGGATTTGAAAAGCCAGTTGGAAGAAACAACGTTTACAGAATCTGATAAAAAAGCAAAATACCGATAACTTAGCCCTTACAAGTTACCGGTATATTTTATGTTTTGAGATGGCTCAAGCTCTCAGGCATGCATGGCAATGTCTAATACAGTTCATTGAAGGGAAATTCATCGAAACTTTTGTGGTGAATGTAGCAGAAAAATATCCGGAATACCTACATGATTTTAAAAGAATTAAACAGTCCAGACGTAGTACTGTCAGACGTTTCAGTCATTCGGATCGAGTCTATTTAAAAAACTTGAAAAGCAATTTGGTTCTGAACTTTCGGTTCGCTAACAACTAAATGCCCATCAATGACTTTAAGAATGAAAATGAGTATAGCCTAATAGGTACATGTTCGCCTTTCTTTTCGTTACTGCCAAAGTATGTGCGTGTGCTGGAATTTGCCACCCTATACTATCTTGGCTTATCATAGACAACACAGTAGTTTAAACTTTCACCATCCCACAGTGCAAGAACCCCAAATTAATCTTAAAGCTGATACAAAGAAAGCGCCAACCATCGCTCACGTATATATCTTGATTGTAGTTTATTGCCCACGTTATGGTGCGGAATGCGAAGGGGCGAGAAAGCAATTCTTGCTGGTATAAATCTTGGGATGTTCCGTTCCCTCGCCGCTTCATCATATGGACCCCCTTTCCCTCTACAACAGGAATAAAAAATTGTTGACGCAGTTATTAGAATTCGGCTCAGATTAACGTGGGGCGCACAGTGGACGCGATATTGATTGTGACGTGTCACAGTCATGGTGGCTTTGTGAACACTGCATCGGCGGTAAACATTCCCCTGCATGCTGCCCCTACTCTGTGGTTAGGAAAATACTTCACTGTTACAAGGTGTTGCTTAAAATGTCGCCCTCAGTTACGATTACCAAATTTTGATTTCTCGAAAGAGGGACAGTGTTACATATGCGACTAGCTCCTCGTGATTAACATATATCCGTATTTTTAACCGTATTTCAGTTTATATTGTTAACACGGACTCACGATAAAACTGTCCACCGCTTTGAAGTAATGGTTAGTATGTCTGACCGTCATACTACTGGGCCCGGGTTCAAATTCTGGTTGGGCAAGTTAACCTGATCGAGGTTCTTTCGGGATTTTAAGAAAAAATGCTGGGTAACCTTCGGCGCTGGATCCTGGACTCATTTCGCTGGCATCATCACCTTAATTTCATTCAGACGCTAGATAGCCATTGTAGTTGATAAAGCGTCGTAAAATAAATACGGTATATTTAAGAAAAGATAGAACAAGTTATAATGTACCTAAACTTACGTAGAGACCGTATTTTTGGCTAAATAAAGTGGTTGATGTCCGTGTTAAACCTGTCACTATTTCGATGGGTATTTCGTGAAATAAGTTGTCAATTAAATAATTATGTTATTTTAATATAAAACTTTTGTTACTTTTTAATTTTTCGTTACACATATCAGTCATGTCACATATCAGCATCACCAATCATAAGCTGAGCATGGCTTCTACTTTGTGCGCACCAAGATTTGTGCGACAGGCAATATTTTCGTATAGGCAGAAAAGTTGCTTTCATCGTCCACATTATATGTAAGGAACTACTGTGCCTGTAGACAATTCACACAAAATTCGCTGTGGTCCTCTTCTATAGTCCCCACAAAACCTCTTCGCATCAAAATATAGCCTCCAGTACATAACAAACTGCAGCAGAGATTGTATAATATTAAGTTATGTGTTGTTAAATTTCGACTACAGAAATCGATCCTTTTTCAAAAGCCACAGAGATAGTAAAAGTAAGTGTGCAGAATATTTATACGGCGAAGAAAATACAGTATTATTGGCGCTACCAAGCGATTGACAAATAAAGCTAACTGAAACAGAAGTTACAGACATGTTTTAATAGCATTGAATAACATCATAACATTTTGGTGCATATTTAGTATTTTTTTTGCGATAGGGAGGATAATTTATTTATTTATTTATTTATTTATTTATTTATTTATTTATTTATTTATTCATTCGTTATATTTTACTTTTTTCTCAACGCTTCTGAACTGCTATATCATTACAATTGTTTAGTCAGCTGTCCAAGGACAGGTTTGAACCTCATAAGTGACAACAATAAGACATCACTCATTAGGCAACTAAGCCAGGAGATAATGGGATAGGATAGTCAGTTCCTTTCGCCCCTCCATTATATACATCGCTGATTAGTAACATATCACACTACTTAGACTTCAGATGTACTGTATGCAAACAATTGTTCTTTCTCTGACAGATACCGTCAAGTGAGATGTACTGCTGACAATAGATGTACTAAGTTAGGCCTACATATCAGCCAGAATCTCAATCAGAGGTGTCTATATCATTATGATAAATGTAATGACTACGATTGTGAAGTGGGATAAGCATTTTGCATTATGTCATCAGGGGAACACAGTTTTGTGTGTAAATGTTTTAACCATCACATACATCACGGGATCTGCGGGGGATCGAATCCCAGTCCCCTTGGTGAGAGATTGTCACTTGATTAAAGCAATAACTGTCCTACTGCATTATTAGAATTAACTAATACCCCACTACATTTGTTTACCGTTATGAGTGGACCATGACCACATTTTGTAAATTGTGATAGTGATTATTGACACAGTTGGAAAGCAATACGCAAATACGTATATTCTTACTGGTTTCGTATTTGGAGGGTGCAGTGTTCTCTTTCGAACCTGGCAGTCGTGACAGGCCTACTGAAAATGTTTTCCTCGTTTGTCTCGACAATGTCCGATAATGTTTTAAAATGGACCACAGATAGCTCTTAAATTAGTATCTATTATCTGGCCTTTATCTAGTGCCGGATGACTTGAAGAAAACCAGAAGGGTTGTTAAGTAAGGCGTAATATTGTATTCACGACAGCATTTGGAAACTGCGAAGTAAATATTAATTGAAGAATAAAATTCGCTTCCTGAAAAAGATATAAATTCTTTTTCCTCTATTTTTTTTTACTTCGAAGATGTATCCGTGCCCACTTTTCTTTTGAACTACTGATTATATATTTTAATGTTTGCACCATGGCCCTCGAATTCGGCTCGCGTGGTAGCGTTGGCTGCAGATTCTGGCGACTCAGGTTCGATTCTTAGCAGAAGTACAGCTTCAATATCTCATAAATACTGGGTGTGGACGTCTCTTGTCTAGTTTGTCCTGTGTGATTTCAAGCAGTAGTGGTTTTCTATCATGTTTTTACATGACTACGATATCTGCTAATTGTGTATATTCAAAATGTTCAGAAGACTAAAGATGACGTATTGGAAGAACACGTTTTAAAAGATGTATTATTATTATTTTTTTTTTTTCATTTTATTTTCCGTTCAGCGTTATATTTGTCTGTCCGTCTCTTCTTTCATCCCTCTTTCCATTCATTCATTCGTATCTCAACAATTCATCCATCTCTCCATCCATTCATCCGCCCTTCCATTCATTCACTTGTTTCTTCACCTATATTTTCACCTGTCCCTTCACTCATTCATTCACCTGTCCCTCCACCCATTCGTTCACCTCTCCGTCCAACCATCCATTCACCTACCCTTCAACCCAACCATTCACTCGTTTCTCCGCCAATCCACTCGCCTGTCCCTCTGCCTATACATTCACCTGTCCGTCATTTCATTCACCCTTCATTTGCTCGTCCACTCACCTACCCCTCCGCCTTCCACTCACTTGTTCCTCCACCTGTTTATTCGTCTGTCCCTCCACTCTTCATTCGACTATCACTCCGCCCACTTATTCACCTGTATCTCCGCCCACTTATTCACCTGTTGCTCCTCTCACTTATTAGCCTGCCCTTTCTCCCACTTATTCAACTGTCCCCCCCCGCCCATTTATTCACCTGTCTCTCTGCCCACTTATTCACCTGTATCTCCGCCCTCTTATTCACCTGTCCCTCCGCTCACTTATTCACCTGTTCCTCCTCTCACTTATTAACCTGCCCTTTCTCCCACTTATTCAACTGTCCCTCCGCCCATTTATTCACCTGTCTCTCTGCCCACTTATTCAACTGTCTCTCCGCCCACTTATTCACCTGTATCTCCGCTCACTTATTCACATGTCCCTCCGCTCACTTATTCACCTGTCCCTCCTCTCATTTATTAACCTGCCCCTCCTTCCACTTATTCACCTGTCTTTCACTTATTCCTCCGCCCACTAATTCACATGTCTCTCTGCTCACTTATTCACCTATTCCTTCTCCCACTTATTAACAGCCCCTTCTGCCACTTATTCACCTGTCTCTCCGCCCATTTATTCACCTGTCTCTACGCCCACTTATTCACCTGTCTCTCCGCTCACATATTCGCCCACTTATTCACCTGTCTCCCCGCCCACTTATTCGCTCACTTATTCGCCTGTCTCTCCGCTCACATATTCGCCCACTTATTCACATGTGTCTCCGCCCACTTATTCACATGTGTCTCCGCCCACTTATTCACCTGTCTCTCCGCCCACTTATTCACCTGTCTCTCCGCCCACTTATTCACCTGTCTCTACGCCCACTTATTCACCTGTCTATCCGCTCACATATTCGCCCACTTATTCACCTGTGTGTCCGCCCACTTATTCACCTGTCTCTTCGCTCACATATTCGCCCACTTATTCACCTGTCTCTTCGCTCACATATTCGCCCACTTATTCACCTGTCTCTCCGCTCACATATTCGCCCACTTATTCACCCGTCTCTTCGCTCACATATTCGCCCGCTTATTCACCTGTCTCTCCGCTCACATATTCGCCCACTTATTCACCTGTCTCTCCGCTCACATATTCGCCAACTTATTCACCTGTCTCTCCGCTCACATATTCGCCCACTTATTCACCTGTCTCTCCGCCCACTTATTCACCTGTCTCTCCGCTCACATATTCGCCCACTTATTCACCTGTCTCTCCGCTCACATATTCGCCCACTTATTCACGTGTCTCTCCGCTCACATATTCGCCCACTTATTCACCTGTCTCTCCGCTCACATATTCGCCAACTTATTCACCTGTCTCTCCGCTCACATATTCGCCCACTTATTCACGTGTCTCTCCGCTCACATATTCGCCCACTTATTCACCTGTCTCTCCGCTCACATATTCGCCCACTTATTCACCTGTCTCTCCGCCCACTTATTCGCCCACTTATTCATCTGTCTCTCCGCTCACATATTCGCCCACTTATTCACCTGTCTCTCCGCTCACATATTCGCCCACTTATTCACCTGTCTCTCCTCTCACATATTCGCCCACTTATTCACCTGTCTATCCGCTCACATATTCGCCCACTTATTCACCTGTCTCTCCGCTCACATATTCGCCCACTTATTCACCTGTCTCTTCGCTCACATATTCGCCCACTTATTCACCTGTCTCTCCGGTCACATATTCGCCCACTTATTCACCTGTCTGTCCGCTCACATATTCGCCCACTTATTCACCTGTCTCTCCGCTCACATATTCGCCCACTTATTCACCTGTCTCTCCGCTCACATATTCGCCCACTTATTCACCTGTCTCTCCGCTCACATATTCGCCCACTTATTCACCTGTCTCTCCGCTCACGTATTCACCTGTTCCTCCTCCCACTTATTAACCTGACCCTCCTCCCATTTATTCACCTGTTCCTACGCCCACTTATTTATCTGTTCCTACGCCCACTTATTCACCTGTCCCTCCACTCATTTATACACTTTCCCTCCACTCATCATTCGCCTGTCCTTCCACCCATTCATTCACCTGTCCCTCCCGCCCATCCACCCGTTCCTCCATCCTTTCGTCTCTTAATTTGGCCATCCTTTGTTTCCTTCGTTCTTTCGTTCGCTTTTACATCTTGTCCGTCCGGTATTTTTTAACTGCACAGTGTTTACATTTGGTGATGAGAATGATGGCAGCGACAGTGAAGTTTACGATGATGATACTTTCGTCAGACATTTCCGAAACTACGACACACATCTTCTCCTTGTATTTCATGGCTGGAGAACAGGAATAAGGTCGTTTATGAATGCAGCACTGAGGAAGCATAAACTGATGCGTTACTGCATGAAGCGGGTGAAATATGACCCACCTGAGGATGAGTTGATACGCGTAGGCTGGCGAAATCTGCCGCAACCCCGGGGACAGCGTCGGTCAGGTCGGCGTTGAAGTACTCCGAACAAAATCTGATGCATTGCCACTCTGCGCACCATCAATTACGGCACTGCCTGACAAGTCATATTGCGAGGACGAGATATTGTGATTTAAGTTACCTTTGTGAGTTGAGGGAGAGTCTCGTCATCCACATGGCAGGCCAATTGACCTGTTCCCTTCTTCTTCTTTCTTTCAACACTTTCATATCCTGTTGAAATACTTTATTTTAGTGCTTATTTTATGTACTGTATTTCCACATAATACCGGCAGTTAACATAATATATTCGATTTACATTTTTTTTCTTAATCTCTGTGGGTGTGGCCATAATATTGTTAGAAATTTCATTTCGATGGTTTCCACTGCTCTCTTACATGTTATATTCAATGTCACTGTTCAGGATCGTACTTTATAAGAGAGACAGCAGTTTTATAAAAATTTAAACTTCATGCATATTTATACGCATACATTCCAGTTTGAGTTTCGTTTCAGGAATTTATTATTTTATTTGACAAACCCAGAGCTGCAAAGTCGCAACATAGCCAGTGCCGACGCTACAGCTGAAATGCAGATTCTGCTTTTAAATACTGTAATGCTTACAAATCAAATTTGTATTATATTTTAAAAAGATAATCTTTAACACTTAATATGTTGCAGTAAATTCTTTTACACAAATTGTCTTACTTGGATTTGGAAATGTCACTTTTGTATAAGAGCTCAAATTGTATTAATGATAGATTTATAAGTGGCCGTCATTATCATACACCATTAAGAAATTGGGCAAAAGGATTACCAGTCATCTAATACTTCATTCAAAATCTCAAAGTGGATATTGTGAGAGAAAGGAAGTTACCTTAATGAAATTCATATAAAAATATAGAGTCAGAAGAATAGATTCTAATACGTTTGTGTTGCAAGTCTAGACTTTCAATTATTTAATATATATTTTTAAATCAATGCCGCCATTATATTTCGTGATAATACACGAGTTACAACTTGTACTCAATCATTGGCCTAGCAGTGTAGTTAAGGTAACTGACTTATAATATACATGAAGTTGTAGGATCGAATTTCTCTGCTTTCAATTCTTTTTTATTTATTCAATAATTTAGTACTAAGATTTAATTACATTCTTTTATTCGCTCGTATATTTCTTCCATACAACAAAGATTGACTAGAAATGGACTTTGTCCTACAACATAACATAAATGTAAATACCTAGGTATATATTTAAGTAACAAACTGGGTTGGGAGAAACAAGTCACTAATACCACAAGGAAAGCCTGGAAAGACTACACTTCTCTATGCGTATTCTCAAGAAATCTAACCGAAGGTCAAAAAGTTAGCGTACAAAACCCTTGTTCGCCCAATTATGGAATATGGAGCAGTAGGTTGGGATCCGTACAGACAAAACCAAATCGATTCAATAGAAAAAGTCCAACGCAGGGCTGCAAAATATGTCAAAATGGGAAGGGGGCATGGTGAAGAGATAGTAAAAGACTTAGGGTGGGAACTTCTCAAATCAAGGCCACGAAAAACCAGACTGACCGCATTGTTTAAAACACAAATGGGACACAAAGCATGGACCGACATTAATGCTAGATTAGTAAAACCATCGTACTTAGGCAGGGCTGGTCATATTGGAAGTTTAAATGCAGAAAACAAAGAACGGACGTGGCAAAATTTTCCTTTGTTAACCGCACATTAGTAGACTGGAACAGCTTACCTGCGGCAATCTTTCAGGATGGTCCTCTCAAAATCAATACAGTTAAGGAAAGGTTAAGAAGATTAGACTGAAAATGTAATTGTAGATGCCGTGTAATTATCTAAGTTGTGTAATGTAATTAATTAAGTTGATAAGTAATTAAGATGATATGTAATTAAGTTGATATTGATGTGTAATTACTTATGTTGATAATAGTTGGGTTTAATAGAAATATTTATAAGTTAGGTTTACTTTTGCTTATTGTAAACGTTATTATAGCATAATTTTTATTTATAGTCCTAGGTTTATTGCATCTATTTAATTATAGTTAGAATTAAATTTACGTTTATTAATTTTTTATTGCTGTAATTATTGTTATATTTATTGTAATGTTATATTATTGTATATTATATATCACTTCCACCGGGTGTATACTCAATTGTAGTGTTAATAAATACATACATACATACATACACTGACGGTACGCCTTGGATCGAACTCAGGTCCGCAGAATTATGACTCACTGGACCGCCGAACCGTGGCTCAAAAACTTAAGCCGTATCAAATAAAGACACTGAAATACTGTGACGATCTGTGTTTGCAATGCACATTAATTTGACTTGACATCAGGAGCAAGGATGCGCGTCTGACTAACCACTTAAACAATGCTGAAAGATTAATAGAAATACATGGCAGAAGTATTACGTAATGCAGTAACAAGTGTCGTCCGCTTCCAAAGTTGTCTGAACAGCGTCAAAATGAACATTCTGCACGTAGGCGGATTTCAGCCTTTTCATTAAACTTATGCAAATATCAATTCACATGTAACAAACAACCAACTAAAACGATTCTTTTGTTCGTGTGAGTTACTGTCACAAAAAGTGGAACAACTTTTAGTTTTCAAATTATAACAAATTTGTTGTGCAAAATAAGTTTCGTGCATTGTGTAATTTTCTGTTGCGGGTTTTCATACATTAGCGCAGTTTTACCTACCAGACCATTTCAGGGCTTTTACTCAATCTGACGCCAGACAGGCATGTTGAACTCCTGTAACGTGAAGTCATAATAATGTCGCTTATAATGATACAGAACATCGCATTCAAAACTGACAGACATCCAGCACTAGGCAGAATTCGACTCCGCGACCACGGATTCACGCAACGTCAAAGCTACGTGTTAACCATGTCTAGCTTTATGATTTTTAATCATAGTAATTAAGTATTATAATAGTATTTAATAGTTCAGTACATAAAAAACAAAGAGATCTTTATTCCTTCCTCTTATTATAGTGTTAGTCATGTTATTACTCTAATAATCTTGAAGTTAAAGTAACCTTGTCAGAATTATTTTAGTAAACTAAAAATTTTAATTCCTGTTGGTGCTACTATATTAGCTGATGTAAAGTACGCTCGTGTATCAACCCCAATGCCTACAGTAAAAGAGTAAAAATTAGTAGTCTTAATAAGACAAGAGGGTGGAAGCGCATTATCTAATGAAATTTATAAACTTGTACTTGCTATTTGGGAAAAGGGAATTGTACCAGAACAATGGAAGGAGTCCATAATCGTACCTATCTTTAAGAAGGGAGACAAGACTAACTGTGGTAACTTTCGAGGAATATCACTTTTGTTGACGTCGTACAAAATTTTGTCCAATATTCTTTTGAGAAGATGAAATTATTGGGGATCATGAGTGTGGTTTTAGGCGTAATAGATCAACTATTGACCAGATATTTTGTATTCGACAGATAATGGAGAAAAAATGGGAGTATAAGGGTACAGTGCATCAGTTATTCATAGATTTCAAAAAGGTATATGACTCGGTTAAGAGAGAAGTTTTATATGATATTCTTATTGAATTTGGTATTCCCAAGAAACTAGTTCGATTAATTAAAATGTGTCTCAGTGAAACGTATAGCAGAGTTCGTATAGGTCAGTTTCTGTCAGATGCATTTCCAATTCACTGTGGGCTAAAGCAAGGAGATGCACTATCACCTTTACTTTTTAACTTTGCTCTAAAGTATGCCATTAGGAAAGTCCAGGATAACAGAGAGGGTTTGGAATGGAACGGGTTACATCAGCTGCTTGTCTATGCGGATGACGTGAATATGTTAGGAGAAAATCCACAAACGATTAGGGAAAACACGGGAATTTTACTGGAAGCAAGTAAAGAGATAGGTTTGGAAGTAAATCCCGAAAAGACAAAGTATATGATTATGTCTCGTGACGAGAATATTGTACGAAATTGAAATATAAAAATTGGAAATTTATCTTTTGAAGAGGTGGAGAAGTTCAAATATCTGGGAGAAACAGTAACAAATATAAATGATACTCGGGAGGAAATTAAACACAGAATAAATATGGGAAATGCATGTTATTATTCGGTTGAGAAACTTTTATCATCCAGTCTGCTGTCAAAAAATTTGAAAGTTAGAATTTATAAAACAGTTATATTACCGGGGTTGTTCTTTATGGTTGTGAAACTTGGACTCTCACTCTGAGAGAGGAACATAGGTTAAGGGTGTTTGAGAATAAGGTGCTTAGGAAAATATTTGGGGCTAAGAGGGATGAAGTTATAGGAGAATGGAGAAAGTTACACAACACAGAACTGCACGCATTGTATTCTTCAGCTGACATAATTAGGAAAATTAAATTCAGACGTTTGAGATGGGCAGGGCATGTAGCACGTATGGGCGAGTCCAGAAATGCATATAGAGTGTTAGTTGGAGGCCTGAGGGAAAACGACCTTTAGGGAGACCGAGACGTAGGTGGAAGGATAATATTAAAATGGATTTGAGGGAGGTGGGATTTGATGATAGAGAATGGATTAATCTTGCTCAGGATAGGGACCGATGGCGGGCTTATGTGAGGGCGGCAGTGAACCTCCGGGTTTCTTAAAAGCCAATAAGTAAGTAATAAGACACCGGCGTAGCTCAGGCGGTAGGTGCGTTTACTTACTGATTCGAGTGGCGCTCACCATGGATTCGAATCCCGCTTGGGCTGATTAACTGTTTGGATTTTTCCGAGCTTTCCCCCAACCGTAAGGTGAATGTTAGGTAATCCATGGTGTATCTTCGACATCATTTCGCCTTCACCAATTTCATCTAAATAACTTAGTAGTTGATAC
This sequence comes from Periplaneta americana, assembly GCF_040183065.1. Taxonomy (NCBI): domain Eukaryota; kingdom Metazoa; phylum Arthropoda; class Insecta; order Blattodea; family Blattidae; genus Periplaneta; species Periplaneta americana. The sequence continues at coordinate 168,247,347 of NC_091118.1, forward strand.
ATCATTGTTAAAATAAGACTTAAAAATACTAAATAATGTATAAGTTAAAGATGGTCCAGCATTCTTAGTATAATCACAGTCTAGTATATACAGTCACGAAGCTTGAGTTGTGAGGGTGCTAGGAACAGTAGACTGTGCCAGTACTATTTCGCATTGTCTGTAATGAGGCGATAGTAGTGACCCTAGTGGTTAGCAACTATCTATGGATGCATATTTACTACGTATTGAGCTTCGTGACTGTATATACTAGACTGTTGTATAAATTGTTTATTCAAGCGTAATATGCTGTCATCCGTTGCAACAGTAGGTACGTAGATAAAAATTAAAAGTGATCAGTATAAACTGGATATCTGAATAACGTTTCGAAGTCACCGGCGTAGCTCAGTCGGCTGAGGCTGCAAATTCGGAGTTACACTTGGGCGTGGGTTGGATTCCTGGTTGGCTGATTATCTGATTAAGTTCTTTCCGAGGTTTTCCCAAACATTAAGGTTAATGTTAGGTAATCCATGGTGAATCCTCGGCCTCGTCTTGCCAAATACCACCTCGCTATCACAAACCTAATAGTTGATACAACGTCGCTAAATAACCGAATAAAATAATAGCAATTTTTTTCTTTCTCCTCGCACGCGTAACTAAGCACAGTCACTATGGCAAGTAAACCGTGCAAATTGGTGACGCTCTTGAGCCACAAAGCAGCGCCACTCGTTTGTGAATGGCTTTGTATTAAATGGCATTCAAGGACTACTGAGTATAAGTTACACAACAGCCTATCCAATGTTTTCACTGCCATATATTATTAATTTGATATGGGAAACGATTCGTTGAGAGGCGAATACTGAAAGAGTAAATCGTTTTAAGTTTGTCCTACACTTTGAACGAGGACGTTCAAGGAAGTCATTAAAACAACTCAGAAATATCCTTGAAGTATGTATTAAAATAGTTCGGAGTGTAATAGTAATCCAGCTTCCTAACCAATGCGCAGTCTTCATTAAGCTGACAGGCTAAGTATTCTATTGCAATTATTAACCTAAAGAAAGTCCTGAAGGTTTGATCTTTTATCTGTTTGATTAGAAAGTGGGTCAATAACTGACCACGAACACTACGACATTAAATACGTGCGTTCCTACTGCAATTAGATATTTACACCTTCAATAGCTCAGTGGTAGAGTGTAGTCATAATGTCACGGATTCAGATTGATTCCCGACGTTAATCTTGGAAGTGGGCAAGATCGCGGGATGAGGGTGTTTCACAGGATTTTTTCATTTCTCTCAAACTGCCGAATTTAATTCCTTCAACACTCTCTTCTCATATATACCTATTTCATATCACTTCATAAGAAATGACTAGAGATGGTAGATTTTCGCAATCACGATAAATGCGAAATGTGCCCAGATGCTGTCAGAATAAGAAATTTTGGGCCATATTCATAGACAGTCTCAGCGCGGGTTTCCGGTGGATGATCAGTGAACTAACGTCTCTCGTATTCATAAAACCAGTGTAAGCGATATTATATGATATGAATCCTATACCAGTAACCAGTCGATAGCTAGTTTACCACGCTCGTAGCGTGGGCTAGCGAAATATCTATATATAGCACCCTCAATCTTTAAAGGCGTAACCTTTTAATCCATGATAAAATACGAAATTGAATACAAAATGTGAAATGTATGTGTTTCTGCGAAATAAGAGCGAAATTACATTTTATGAGACTTTTTTGTGCTTTTTGTAAAAAAAAATCATATTGTCTAAAGGCCCCGCCACATACGGATTCTTACATTTTTCATATAGTTTGGATACCCCTCCACGTTAGCTTTTACAGTATGAATAACACAGGAATTCGACCTACCTCATAGCCTCTTTGTTGTTATCTGTACAGTTATCTAGAGTTTACAACTAATCTGTCTAGTGCTGGTGGTAGAATATTGGCTATCTATGCGATCCGTTTAGGTTCTGTGTTCACTTACAAGCAAGTCGTATGTGGTAGCGTGTGATTGTGATTGAAAAAAAAAAAATGGGTCGGGATAAAATCACACCATACTCATGGCATGTTTCTTAATGTTCTAAGTTTCACTGTAATTTTGTATTTTCCTTAACTTATTTATTATTTTCAAGAATTTTAACCGGAAAATCTATAAAATGTACCTGTTAACACATTGATAACATTGAATTTCTACCAACAAACATTTCATAAAAACATTTCCATCCGAAAACGCTACAAAATGCTAAATTGTAACATTAAAATTGTCATAAAAATCTACATTTAATTTTTAAAGTGCTATTCTTTTGATTTTTAATTTTAAGTTGCTAAAATATACAATCTCTAGAAATGACACAAGGAGCTATAATACGAGCTTCAGTGATACTGAATGAAGTTGATAGCCGGATACTGCATTTGTTGCGTTCACGACCATATGATGAAGGATGGGTGGAGCGGAGAAAAATTCTCTCCGACACCGGGACTCGAACCCGGGTTTTCAGCTCTACGTGCTGACGCTTTATCCACTAAGCCACACCTGATTCCAGTTCTGATGCCGGATTGAATCCTCTCAGTTTAAGTTCCATCTCGTAGGGCCGAATTCGTAGACATTCTTCGTACGGGCTTCCGGTGGATGATCAGCGAACTAACGTTTTTCGTATTCATAAACCAGTGTTAATGATATGATATGATATGATATATGATATGATATGATATGATATGATATGATATGATATGATATGATATTATATGATATGATATATGATATGATATGATATGATATGATATGATATGATATGATATGATATGATATGATATGATATGATATGATATGATATGATATGATATGATATGATATGATGTGATATATGATATATACTGTATGATATGATATGATATATGATATGATATGTACAAGTAACCAGTCGATAGCCGGGGCTAATTTAGCACGCTCGTAGCGCGGGCTCAGGAAATGTCTATGAATAGCACCCTTAGTTTCCCTTCAGTGGCCAACCCTTATGCACTGTGTCACAAATGTGCGACAGTGGCACAATGTCCAACACATTATGTGCAGAGGAGCACTCATGATATCGGCGCCAGTAGGGGACGTCTAGTTGGCGAAACCCTCCCGCATGTTATCGATCGAGGACGCTGTGTGGACGAAGCTCTCTACTCTGTAGCCTAATATCTAATGCCCGTTGGGGAACTGCTTGAACTATCTGTGTTGTCTCTCTATGGCTGCAAGTCTGTCCATGGGGAATTAATTGACCTCACCACATCTCCCTCAGGAGTTGTACACTTAATGGACCAACTTGGTACGCTCCTCCGCGCCCGCACATCGCACACACGCACTGTACATATTCGTTGTTAATTAAGATTTGTGACTGTTTGCCTAGCTTCATGAAGTAGCTAATACGACTGATAAAGCTTTGGATTATCCTAATAAATCCCTAACATTTTCACCTACTTATATATATTTAAAACAAAACTGATACAAACATTTCTTAGTCTAGCATAAATTACCTTTCACCCACAGTAAGCCTAAAACCCAAATTGGTGGTTTCTTCACTTTATTTATAATAAATAGAGAACCATCGAGTGCCTGCTACCTTCGATTGTTTTCCAATACTCTGTTTGCTGATCAATCTGTTATAAATCGCGTGTTTGCAGGTCTATAAGCCAAACTAAATAGAAGCTCTGGTAAATATTTTTCCTAATATCTCTTTTGTCAATCTATCGACTATTTCATTGCTCTGAGACTTTGTATGTTTTCGTATTCTTATCCGATTGGCTGAATTGTGTTCACCCAGTATAGTAAGTGACCTGAAGAATTCCGTGATCAGAAGATTTCTCCAAGCTGCTGAGAGTATATCGATGGCTTAGACAGAGCACAGATATTGTATGTCCATTTCTGGTGAAATACTGATTGTTCGAGGCTAAATATTCATTCTGCACAAGTATTCTATTGTATTATGGGGCATTATTAATGTAACAATTATATTTTGCTGTATTATTTCTGTAATATGTATGCAACAGGATACACTTCTGTCGAGGTTTCCCGAAAGTAAGAAAAAGTGGACATGCAATTTTTTGTGGTTTAAGCCATCGATAGGCCTATAGGCTTTTCTTAATGCTTTCCCATTTATGAGGAGTGTTGATGAAAAAAATTATGATTTACTTAGAGTTGTTTGTAAGAAAATAAATACGATGAAAAAAGTTTTATTTTAATACTATAAAATATATAAATAGGTATTAAAAAATGTAAAGATATTGCTCCAGTTTTCCATTCCGTAATTTATTAAGACTATGTATGCAGTATTTCGAAATATGGAAAAGTTGATTTCCCAACAGCTATAAAGTACTGCTGTTATACTTCAGTAGGCCTGTCCATGGCCTCAGCGTTGAAAATTATGGTTATGAACTTTTTCTTCATGCTGTAAGTACGGTGAGATCCAACGAGCTTTATTCCCAACTGAGCACACAATGTTCTTTTGAATTTTTTTTATCATCGAAAATTCCTTTTATTTTTCCAATGTTGTGGAAGGGTGTGACGAGTAATTCCACCAGCAGTCAACAGTCCAGTTCGATGAAGTGCGGGTGTAGGCCTATTGGTCGCTTGTTGGTTCTTTGTAGCATTATTTGTGAGTGAATAATTTCAAGGAAAAATTTTTCCGGGAGCGGGTATCGATCTCGGGACCTCTGGTTGAACGTACTAGCGCTCTACCAACTGAGCTACCCAGGAACTCCACTCTACACCGTCTCAATTTTTCCCTTTATATCCACACAACTCGCGTGGGCTGACGAGACGCCAGAGAACCATATCGAGTGCACACAAACTGTGTGACTTGTAATTCTGGTTGTGTGGATATAAAGGGAAAATTGGAGTTCCTGGATAGCTCAGTTGGTAGAATGCTGGTAGTTCAAGCAGAGGTCTCGGGATCTATGCCCGACCCCGGAACAATTTTTCCCTTGAAATTATTCAAGTCTGCTTTACAGGGAGCTTTACCTGAAAAACTAGATTTGCATATTATTTGTGAGTGTTACAGTTTGGCATGTAAAGATATTGATTGATTGATTGATTTATTGGGGAATCAATCTTTGCACTTAAGCCATTTAGGCTAATTGTACGCTCTGTATGTGACGAATGTCGAAGTCCGACGAATGGTCCGGGTAGCATTCGTGAATCCGACGCTGACAGGCGGGTCATCCTTCCTGGATTCTGAAGCTAAGGTTCCATTATCTATTGACGAGCTCCACCTCAGCCTATAACAGATGATAGACGAAATGAGGGGGAAGTTGTGAATGTAGGTGAAATGAGAGGAGACGGGAGTACCCCGAGAAAACTTCTTTGCAACGTCTGTTTTGTTCACCACAAATTCCACCCAGACTTGGCCGAGGATCGAACCGGGTCACTGTAGACACAGACGCGGCTGTCAAATGGCTTTCTCTGTAGGTCAGATAATTTTTATTGTGGAAGATTTATTGAGAAAAGTGAGAGATGAAGGTTATAATAAATTGGAGCGATGTTTTAGAGTTTCCGGACACATGAGTTCCTTTACAGTCGTACGCTTATAAACTTCTTGATAAGTGGATCTGTATGTAATAAAAGGGACGAAAGATTAAATGACATTCGAATATGTTTGAAATTGAGGCCCAAAAATATTTTGAAATGGAAGGTAGTTATTTTGAGCAGTACATTTAAATTTGGTAAGTAGGCCTAATTTCAGGTTTCATTAATTATTTATTCATTTTGTATATTCTTTTATTGTTGATTAATTTAATTCTTATTTTTTATATCACTTGTTAATTAAATAGAATATTCTATACATTATATGGGAGGAGCAGTGACGAAAACAGACTCTACTTTTCGTTGGATTTGCCTGTAACTTATATGGATTGTTTAAGAAAATGGGCAGAACAATGTCATCTCCGTTGTCCGATTGATGCAAGTTTCCGGTTACGGGGTAGAACACTTCATGACAATTACTTCACTTAATGACAAAATGTTTGTTATTAAGATTTATCCCATATTCCTCATATGTATCATAATATTAACAATTTCAGCATGAAGTACCTCTGTTCCTCTTGCTTCGTCTCTATCTCATTTGAAATAAGCGTTGAAAGTTTATAAACTATTGTAAGTAGATTAGTCTGAGAAATTATCTTCAGTTTTGTAATCCAGAATTTAAATGTGATTTTAATCGTCGAACTACAATAACTGGAAGAGGAAACAAACCTTTCGCTTTGTCTTTAGTGAATACATTGTTCCCAGCACCAACAGGTGAATAATAGGTTGTGTTCAAGAGGATGTAATTACCTTTCCTTTCCCAACGTAGCTCATTGTCACAGCTTTGTTCCCACACTTGAAGACGTATACCTTTACGGATTAGTTGCGAAAGTGATTACATTTCCTCCTGGATTTCATGGTCACTTAACATGCCGTTACCGGACTAAAGTGTTGCTTAGAGTGAGTGAGACGTGATATTCGAAATTGTTTCCTTCTTATATTTATACCTAGATGTTTATTTGTTTTCAAGGTTTTCCTCAGTTGTAAGGCGAATTTAAGGTAAACCCATGGTGAACTTTCAATCTCATCTCGCAAAGTACTATTTCGCTGTCACCAATCCCACCGACACCACAAGATGATTAAAATTATGGAACACTGCTTGTAGTCTTCTTAGATGTAATTTTAAGAAGAAAAACTATGTACAAAAATTACATGGGTGGAAGAAAGGGATATTTTGAACACGTTTTCAAAAACTTTGTTTTCAATTATTTATAAAGGGCCTGTCGAGGGTTCTCTTCTACTCCTTTTTTTTTTTTTTTCATGGCACCATGTTCTTATTTTTTCAATTTTTGGAATCTTCAAGTCTCAAAACAAACAAAATCATATTTTTTGCCATTCATAAACTAGGCCTATATATTATTTAGTAAAACTCGCCTCAAATTTATGATCCCAATCTACAGGTATGTGTGCATAACAAAGAGAAAGGCTTTAGTATATCAGTTTATCATCACAGTTTAGTATATACAGTCACTAACCTCAATACATAGTAAATATACATCTATAGATAGTTGCTAGCCACTAGGATTGCTAATAACGCCTCATTACAGACAATGCGAAATAGTAACGGCACAGTCTATTGTTCCTAGCACCTTTACAACTCAAGCTTCGTGACTGTATATACTAGACTGTGTTATCACTATGAATAATAAGGGGGCTATGAATTAAATAACCTTAGACAAAAGCTAATCAAAGACAATTCAATAACAATGCTTGAGGTGCTTTATTCCCTGGAGAACGAAGAGGAATTTTATTCAAGATTACAATTTCATTAATTTTATTCATTTATTCTTATTCCAGCACATTCCGTGCATATTGTGGAAGGGAAGTTGTGATTTCTAGGACGATGGGTAGGCAGAAGAGGAAGTATTGAATGGTCCCGAAGCTCCCCTGATCTCAAACCATTAGATTTTTTTGTGAGGCTCTTTGAAGCGGAGAGTCTACAAGGATCCACTATGAAATATGTAAGAATTAAAACGAAGAATTGGAGAGCAAATACAACAGATCAACGGATCAATGTTGCTGAAAGCATTAAACAATTTCCAAGAGATATTTATGCATTGTTTGACAGTGAACAGATATCAACACATGACACAATTGGAATATTAAATTATTTTCAATTGTTTTCCTTTCTTGTATTAATATTATAGTTAAATTTCATGGTGTGTGTACATTTTATAAGTAAAAAAAAAATATATATATATATAGTCTATTTAACGACGCTCGCAACTGCAAAGGTTAACTTATATCAGCTTGCCGGTGTGCCGGAATTTTGTCCCGCAGGAGTTCTTTCACATGCCAGTAAGTCTACTGACATGAGCCTGTTGCATTTAAGCACACTTAAACGCCATCGACCTGGGTCGGGATCGAACCCGCAACCTCGAGCATAGAAGGCCAGCGCTGTACCGACTAGCTACCCAGGCCGACTTTCTAAGTCATCAGTGCGTTTTTTAATTATAAAATTATATATATATATATATATATATATATATATATATATATATATATATATTGTATTTTGTAAATTTTGAAACTGATGAAGCCAAAAATGAAGAAAGTATTTAGTGTCGTTTAAAAAAACAGACTCTTTTGCACACTCTTCATGAATTGAAAACATAGTTTTTAAAAATACTTTACGCACACTTTATAGGCCTTGGCCCTCTATGGGCTGTCGCGTCATGGATTGATTTATTTATTGATATTGTCGTACTTAAACTTACGAAATATTAACACAAAACCTTGTTAACTACATACTGTATTTTGCCGTAACTCTCCAGATTTACTTTCGGCTGTGCCGTAAGCCGTGAGAAACTCCAAAGTGGTTTTGCGGCTTTTGAACCCATATCTGCAGCTGCAATGTGTAAAAGCCGTTGTGTTGGCCACTCGTCAAACGGCGCGCTGCACTATTTTGCCAGCTGCTGTGAGCTACAGAAGCTCATGGGAATGGTCACGGTACACCTATACCCACGATGTAGACTTGGCGATGTTACTCTAGCGTACTAAATCAACATCCTTGGCACGTCTCGCAGTCAGAGCACGATATATACTTACTTGCGTTTGTGATGTTGTTATAGCCGTATTCTTACCATCGTGAGAGAGACTGGATGACTCACCGTGGGGTCCTCGTATGATAGAAACCGATAATTATAGCTCAGAGAACACTTGCGCGTATCTCGACTGCGTGAGGATAGGAAAAACAACAAACTGTTCCACTTGGAAAGGACAAGACCGACAGCGCCATATTTATTCTCATTGCAAGAAACATGATTCGACTGCGGGATCACATTCGTCATACAGTTTTTATATCGCACCCCCAGTAAAGTACTGTCGTATTTCGGAACTCACATACTTATTATTTTCGTAAATTATTTCCAACGTTGTTTAACTAGTTGGAGGTATGAAATTTTAGTAAGATAGTGAATTATCCCAGATGTTAGTACTTATTTATTAAAATATTTTTACTGCAGTATTTTACTATGGAATAACATATCTTTGCAAATTACAATTTTCCAGTTAGGACACTATTTTACTGGGAGTGCGAATTATGAAGAAGACACCGGCATAGCTCAGGTAGTAGCGCATTTTTCTGCTGATCCAGAGCTGCGCTCGGGCATGAATTCTATTCCCATTTGGACTGATTAGCTACCTGGTTGGATTTTTTCAGAGGTTTTCCTCAAATTTAAGACGAAAATCAGGTGAACTATGGTGAACCCTCGGCCTCATCTCGCCAAATATAGTATGTGGCATGCTTAAAAATCCTTTGCTTACAGAAAAAAAAAACAGTATTTTTTATAACATCATATGTGTTTACTTGACACAAGGAGACACTTGCAGCAGTCTTGTTCTTATGGATTTGCCACTTCTTTCTGTCTTATTTTATACTTTGCAAAATGTATACAAGACTGGCGGGTCCACACCTGTGGAGTAACGGTTAGCGCGTCTGGCCGCGAAACCAGGTGGCCCGGGTTCGATTCCCGGTCGGGGAAAGTTACCTGGTTGAGTTTTTTTTCCGGGGTTTTCTCTCAACCCTATATGAGCAAATGCTGGATAACTTTCGGTGCTGGACCCCGGACTAATTTCACAGGCATTATCACCATCTCATTCAGACGCTAAATAACCTAAGATGTTGATAAAGCGTCGTAAAATAACCTAAAAAAAAGACTGGCGTGACAGTCATTTGTGAGAATTGGCAATGTCGTATTACTCAGAAATCAAATACGCCCACAGTCAATTTATGCAGCTTTCTTACATATTTCAAGGTGAAATTGGAGACTGTGATGGTTTCGTTATTTTAAGCATATTCATTCATAGTTTTCTGCCAAAGAGCAAGTCCTTCACTGCAAACCCAGCATTCTCCAATCTTCCCTCTTTTTTTCTGCCTTTCTCATAATCTTCACATACTATCCATGTGGGCCTATCTTAATGTTGTCTGTCATCTGATATCTTCTTCTGCCCCGAATTTTCCTTCCGTTCACCATTCCTCCCAGTGCATCCTACAATGGGCAGTTTCCTCTTAGCCAGTGACACAACCAACTTCTTTTCTCTTCCTAATCAGTTTCAGCATTATTCTTTCTTCGCATACTCATTCCAGCACAGCTTCATTTCTTATTCTGTCTCCATTTCACACGCTCCATTCTTCTCCATATTCACATGTCAACTGCTTCTAGTCGTTTCTCTTCACTTCGCTATAATGTCCATGTTTGTCCCATACAATGCCGCGCTCCACACAAAGCACTTAATTAATCTCTTCCTTTGTTCTTTTTTCAGTGGTCCGCGGAAAATCCCCCTTTTATCTTACTTACATCCTCAGTTATTTACACTTAATGTTATTGGTTATAGGCGAAGGCTATTTTAAACATAGCATAAACTGTAAGCTTACTATTTCGCTATCATCAAAATTCTATTGGCAATAAATAATATAGCAATTGATACCGCGCCGTTAAATAACCTACTATACAGAGTGAGTCATAAGTATGTTTGGAAAACGCGTGAGCGTGCTCCTGAATCAAAAATAAGAACGATTCCTTATATGAAAATTTGATGGAAAATGCTTATTTATTGGAGAAATGGTCATACTTTGTTTTTGTTCTTTTTTGTTGTGTCACAAGTACATGTTTGGAAACTAGTCATTTAACTTTACAAAAGGTGCTCGGTGTGTTCCCTTCCATTGTTTACATATACCTGAGCACGACGTACACACGACTGGCGAGTTCGCTCAAACACCGTGTTGTCATCACGGATCAATTGGCATGCTATTTCAACACGTTGTAATAGCTCCTCTGCATCATTCACTGATGTTGCATAGATGACAGCCTTCAAGTGACCCCAAAGGTAAAACTCTAATGGGGTGAGGTCGGGTGATCTGGGTGACCAAGGCACTGGACTACCGCGTCCAGTACTACTGTTTTGTCATTGTGTTGTTTGTAAACAAACACTGGTACAAAATCAAAACAAAAACAACACAATAATAATATGATCAGATACTTATGAAAACGAAAGTCACTATTACTCCAATAAATAAACATTTTCCGTCAAATTTTCATATAAGGAATTGTTCTTATTTTTTGATCCTGGAGCACGCTCTTGCGTTTTCCAAACATACTTATGACTTACCCTGAATAAAAGAGGCGGTAGTAAATGCAGCTGTTAAAGTGCAGCTGTAGCGCTGGTTTTGAGTTTTAATCCCACCTAGAGCATGAATGTTTGTTCGTTGTCATTTTAATGCCCTGTGTTGTCTCAGGTGGAGATCTAGTATCGTGCACGATAGTAATAATAGTAGTATTAAATAGTGATTTCAAATGCGGAGTATATTTTTCGTCGAAATTCGAAGTAAGCTAGCAATGGACGACGAATTTTGCTTGGAACCCTCTTCCAGAGAAAGGGTTTCTTTTTACTTGCCGTAAAAGAAAAAAAACTTGACGTCCTACAGCTTTACTTTCCTCTTGAAGGGAGTCATATTAAGGATTTTATAATCTTTAAAATCCATCGTTCTCGTAAGAAGGTGAAGCTACGAACTTAGAACTCGAGCATTTTGTCTTATCTGGTATAAGGCAAAAAGAGAAGATAACATAGAACAAACACACCCATCCATGTGGGAAGGAGATAAATATCCTTTCTCCACTGGGGATCAAACGTGACACTGTTGAATTTGTAAATACTACCACTTGAACCACAGCCTCGAGGATATTAACATATTTTATAATGTAAATGGGCTTTTAAACAAGATAACTCTTGTTCCAGGCTACATAATTAGCCCATGATTACCAAGGGAATTTGCATCGTACCATTATGTGATTGTGTAATTGTAATTGTGAGAGAGCTTCTATGAGGCTGTAATGAATAACCACGATCTCTACCCGAACATTGTAAGGTGCAGTCATAACGCTAAGTGATTTCATGGTCGTGGATTATAATTCCGCCTAAGACAAGGATGTTTTTTTTAAATTTATTTTGCAATGTTTTATCAACTACTGTGGTTATATAGCGTCCGAGTGAGATGAAGCCAGCTACGAAATTTACCCAGCATTTGCTCTTAATGGGTTGAGAGAAAACCCCGGAAAAAACCTGAATCAGGTAACTTGTCTCAACCAGGATTTGAACCCGGCCCGCTCGTTTCACGGTCAGGCATGCAGATTATAAGGGGAATGAAGAAAGTCTAAATGAATTAAAAGTCACCCCAGTGGAGATGAAATTAGGAATACAAAAATAATTGATTTTCACGTGTTCAACATGCCAAAAGAACGTCTCTGAAGAGTGATGAAATATATCAGCCTAGAAATTATAAGACGACAAAGAAGAAGACCTTTAAACGGCTATTAGACAAAATTGAGACCGGAACGAAAAAAACAATGATCCAAATTTAAGTATAGTGATTTGATTATGGTTATGATTAGGAGGCGGATATTTTTCACATTAGGACGATGCCTATTAATATAGAAATCATTGAGAATGGCTGTTTGTAACGATCCCAACGAGTATGCTATCCTTCTCACCTTCCGCCCTTTTTTCACCTGAAGACGGAGATAGAACCAATCTTCGAAACGTTGTAAATTCATTTAAAAATAAACAGTGAAAAAGGTTCAATCTACACCCCCTTTTTATAACACATCATGTTTTCCTCCCTCTTTTAGATCAACATCCTAAAATAGTTCATATGTCTCTTGTAGTTAAAAACTCCCGTCTTGAGTTGTAAGAAGGAGGAAAACTTTTTATTTCGTATATCACAATGTTAGAGATCGCTTTTGCTCGTATTCATCAGGTCCATTTTTAACTCATGATCAGTAACTGTTCCGAGAGAGAAATGTCTGTCTTCTCTTCCTGCTTTGCATTTACAGATATTTCAATCGTGCATCTTCAGAATAAACTGCGACCATTTCCTCTGACAGAGGACAATGGGGATTATACAGTTCCACTCGACGGTACATTCCAGTGCAGCTGATACATCGCCATTAATTAAAGTGGGACATTAAATGAATGCGTCAGCTGTGGTAGAAATATTGCTGGTCCCGTAGCAGCAGGCGCCACATTTTGGGGGAGCAAACAACTCTCGTGATGACCAGTAACTGTTTCGTGTTAGCTATCCTGTATTTATGAACGCTTCAGCGTTGCAAGAGTGAAGTATGTTCTTCATGTACTCTGAAATTCACACACTCTGGCTCGTACTTAATATATTCTGTACTCAGATCATTTGTTCTGGTTTGTCGCTGATTAAATCATTTTTGGCCAGTTTCCTAAACTAAAAATCAATGTAGATTTATCATGTTGTGTTAGTTTTAGAGCTGGAATTTTTATGTAGCATAATATGCATGTAAATGTGTAGTAAAATATGTATATACTGGGTGGAAGTGAAATAACTTACCAGATTTTCAGAGCGAATACTTTTAAGTCATGTTGTATGTAACAAAACAGTGTAATACGTCAAAATATGTAATATTTCAAAACGGGGAAGGGACATGGTGAGGAGATAGTGAAAGATTTAGGGTGGGAACTTCTCAAATCAAGGCGACGAAAAAACCAGACTCACCGCATTGTTTAAGGCACAAATGGGACACAAAGCATGGACCGATATCAATGCTAGATTAGCAACACCATCATACTTAGGAAGGGCTGATCATATTAGGAAGTTTAAATGTAGAAAACAAAGAACGGACGTGGCAAAATTTTCCTTTGTTAACCGCACAATAGTAAACTAGAACAGCTTACCTGCGGCAATCTTTCAGGGTGGTCCTCTTAAAATCAATACATTTAAGGAAAAGTTGAGAAGATTAGACTGAAAATGTAATTTGAGGTGCAGTGTAATTATTTAAGTTGTGTCATGTAACTAATTGAGTTGATATATAATTAATTAAGTTGATATGTAATTAATTAAGATGATATGTAATTTAGTTGATATGTAAATAAATTAAGGTGATATGTAATTAATTAAGAGTATATGTAATTAAGTTGGTATGTAAATAATTAAGGTTATATGTAATTATTTAAATTGGTAATAGTTGGGTAAAATGGAAGTACTTATAAGTTAGATTTACTTTTGCTTATCGTAGGCGTTATTATAGAATAGTTTTTATTTATAGTCCTTGGTTTATTGCATTTACTATTTAAAGATTTACGTTTATTTTATTTTATTTCATTTACGTTTATTTATTTTATTTCATGTAATTGTAATTATTGTATATTATATATCACTGCCACCAGGTGTATACCCAATTGTAGTGTTAATAAGTAGGACTTGTTTTAGTTACAAAGCACGTACGGTCAGAAGACCCGTGCATTGGATTTTAGAGAAAACTATGATAATATAAAAATTTGTATGTATAATATTATTCGATAAATACCATATTGGTGGAAAGTTCATGGTTTTCTCAGAAAAACATATTTTTCCCAAATGTTTAACACTCTCTTATTCGGTAACTATTGCGAGTAGGGTCGTGATTTTTATTCGCATCGATAGAAAATCTAATAAAGAACCATTTATCCCTCTGGCGTATTTCTATAGCGTGGACAGTTTTCGTGTAAATTTAATTTTAAAACCACTAATTTCAAGCCACTGAACGATGCGAGCAGATTGCAACGTCATAGCGAGAGGGGGAGGCTCGCGTACAGAGACTTGAGTTCGTTCACCTCTTACATCTTTATTACGAGCGGTGATGTTGCCAAACTGCTGAAACTTCCAACTTAATTTTCTAATTAAATGTACATTTAATCACGAAATGTAATATACTTTTCTATTCATTTAAGTGTACCCTATCGTCCCTTTCAATCTGCATGGTTATTTCACTTTTACTCTGTATATTCATAAAATATGTAGGTAAACCAAATATTTTATTAAGCAACTTTTATCATGTTCACAATGTGATCACATAGGCATTGGCGGACTACTACTACCTCTTTGTACAATTCACAATTACATAGCCTACATTTCAAAGTTTTTTTGGGAGTCATTGATTGGCACTTGTCAGATAGAATATGCTTATAGGCAGAAAATATCCTTTATTATTACGATGTACCAAAGTACATATGACATTTCCGTGCAGAAAATCTGCGTCATCATATAATGATGGATGAGTGGAACAGAGATTTAAGACGGCGCACTTCGTCGGATCCCGACCACTTAGTCACTCATAACGAGTGCACCTCTGCACATGTGTGGACATTGTGCCACTGTCATACATCTATGACGCAGTGCATGAGGGTAGGCCTCTAGAGGGAACCCAAGAGGTGAAACGTAAACCGAGAGGATTCAACCCGACATCGGGATGGGAATCCGGTGGGGCTTAGTGGATAGAGCGTCAGCACGTAGAGCTGAAAACCAGGTTTCAAATCCCGGTGCCGGAGAGAATTTTTCTCTGTTTCGCTCATCCATCATCAGAAAATATCCTTTCCACGAAAGAGGATGTCACTGTGATTAACAGTATTTTAACAGATGATTTTGATCCACACCTGTGGAGTAACGGTCAGCGCGTCTGGCCGCGAAACCAGGTGGCCCGGGTTCGGTTCCCGGTCGGGGCAAGTTACCTGATTGAGGTTTTTTCCGGGGTTTTCCCTCAACCCAAATGAGCAAATGCTGTGTAACTTTCGGTGTTGGACCCCGGATTCATTTCACCGGCATTATCACCTTCATCTCATTCAGACGCTAAATAACCGAAGATGTTGATAAAGCGTCGTAAAATGACCTACTAAGAAAAAAAAAAAGAGGAATTTCCTTCGAGTACAGGCTCACACTGAGAGACGTTGAACATGCTGGGTTTCGCAGCGATCATCGCACTACACAAGTTCTTACAGAATTCCTTTCCTGAACTAGTAGGATCCTGCGTTCAGCGATACAGGCACTTGCATCTTCGAAGAACTCAGATGTATATTTTTTCTTATAAAGTACGCTTCGTAAATCTTGTTCCAATTGTCCTAATTTTGTTGTTGAAATTTTTACAAATTAAAACTTTACCGTCGATTGTGGAGAAGTTCTTGATCACAGTCAACGATTTTAATTTTGTAACCAGCGAAGACGCGACTGATGTCATAGTAGAAAAGAAAAAAAAAAAGTTCGGTTGGTACTCGATAATGAAAATGTACCGGTATTCTTTGAATTATCATTTTCATTCTGAACTTCTTAAATCATGTATAATAATACTGTCAACACTTACAATAAGATAGTGTCGCATGAAGGCGCGTGGTATGCATAGAGGTAGAGATTTATGTTTCATGATCTCGTCACTAGGATAAGATAGTGTGCTCGACACCACACTTCCACCGCCTTTTACCCTCGGAGAAGACCGGGTACCCAATTTAATAGGAATGTGAAAGAACTTCGGGACCTGGAAGTTTCTGCAACGAAAATAATCCCGCAGCCACCCGGGATTGAACCCGGAGCCTTCCAGTTCGTAGCCAGTTCCTTCACCAACTGAGCTATCCGCCTGTCAACATGTACAATAACATTAACTTGTTGCACATGCCTCGTTTCTGATTGTTTATGTCTTTAATTGTTTATTTCTTTATTTCTCTGCTTTCTGTATTCTATTTTGTGTTCTTTCTACTTCATTATTATTTTCCCTTCCTCGATCCCTACAGCCTAGATCATATATGTAACAGATAACTCCTCGCTACGTTAAAATCGGCAGCACTTTGAAGAAAACAACCGCCAGGATCGCTACCCGTCCGCCGTAAACGAACACGAGATGGCAGCACAGTCGCTAATGCAATTCAAATGGGAATTATGACGTGACTTCTTATGTAACAACTAGATGGCAGCGTAGTAAACCTGACAAAAGTTGTTAACCTCAAAGCCTATAAGCCCGACATATCTGTTACATATATGATCTAGGCCTACAGTCATCGACATCAAGAACTAGTTGTTTGGTCTGCGTCATTTCTTCTTAGTTTTTAATCCTTTGTTTTTCATTGTTATACTTCGATACCGTCTGGGTCTATATTGATGACTGCTTTTGATGTTCTGAAATCTGACATATGAAAGGCATGATCTGCAATTATTTGAGCCGTTCAGAGCAGAAGTGGTGTAAGTCAAAATTGGGTAGTGAGGTTTAAAGTAAAAATTCTGTAAAATACAGCGCATAGTAGCAATTAATAATTATATCCTTCGTGCTATCCACTGACTGCTAATAGTTTAAATAAATGGAATATTAATTGCTACTTGCGCTGTATTTTACAGAATGTTTACTTTAACCCTCATTACCCATTTTTGACTTACACCACTTCTGCTCTGAACGGCTCATTTAACTACGATATTAATTTATATGTGATTGTTCTTTATTTTTCTTTCATTTTTTTCTCTTATTATTTTCTTTATCTTGTTTCTGTTATCAAGTTACAGGTTCAGGCTTTACGGCCGGCGGCCGGTTGCAGTTACAGAATAATGACACTTCCGATCTTCGTATAGGTCGTCTTTCCTTCTGATTTACAGCGTAGTATGCTTTTAAAGTCTTTTTGTTGTGTCCATTCTTGGGATACATAAGGGTTTTTCTAAAGTAAGAGGTAATTTTAATTGCTCACATTTTCTACACATTCTTAAAAATTCATACACTTACTTAGTATACAAGTAATTGGACTTTTTGCATTACCATGACAACGACTTTGTTTGTTTCTGCTTGTTCTGGTGGTTGTGTTAGCAGTAGACACTTTTCTGTAACTTGGCCCGCAAGGTCACCAGATACTAACCCAGCAGATCATTGGTTGTGGGGTTATCTGAAGGAAAGAGTTCTTCAGCAAATCTACGACAATTGATTAGTTGTAGGACTTCATCTCACACACTGCCATATATTCCAGGACATGAACTCATAGCTCTGTGTACACCATTGAAGAGAGACGTTACTTCTACAAGAACAAAATGGTGGACACTTACATCTACGATGAAGTTATGGCAATGAGTGGTGATGCAACAAATTCCATATCTTGTGTAATATGCCAGAGCCGAAATTTCTAATATTGTGAAGAAATTCAACAATATCGACAACAGTGGAAGAACCATGTACAAAGAATGGAGAGGGCGAGACTTCCAAGATTAGCCTTAGAATATAGATCAAGAGGATACAGAGATCAAGGAAGACCAAGACATCGATGGAGGGATCAAGGCCATCTTTCTTGGATTATCGTTACAGATCACATGGTCTAAAACGGAGTTCATGATGATGATGATCATGATGATGATGATATGTAGAAAATTAAGAAAATACAGTACCTCTTATTCTTAATGTATTTTACTGATTGCCTTTCTCGCTGTTTTCATTTCTTGCTTCTATCTTTGATTCTTAATTTTCGTTTCTTTTCCCTTTCCCTATTCTTTGTGAGATTCCTGTTCTCTCTTTATATATTTGTTGTCATTTTTTCACAATTTTTTTTATCATCGATCAATGAATATGTGACATGAGAACAAACCCGAAATTGTGGGCCTATTTCACGTGCTTTGTTCTTTTATTGGTTGATAAATTTTTTACGAACTATCCTATACGAGTTACCATCTTGCCATGACGCTAGATGACATTCTTTTCTCCACCCCTTTCGCAGTCATCAAAAATCGGTTGTGTTCTCCGCTGACGTGGAATTTCTTTGAAGCAGCAATATCCTCGAGTGAGTCCCATGTGCAGTTGCCGATTCGATTATTGAATGTCGGAATGCCTGCCACCACAGAGCCGGTGTAATCAAGCCGCCTCAGTGCGCTCAGGAGGGATGCGCCCCAGGGTCCCTGTCCTAATCTACCAACCTGTCCCCCTTCTCCAGCCTCTCCGCCGTCATCGTCTTCCAATAACAAATTAAAAGTCCTCGAGAGGGGCAGATCCGCGCTCTGTCATGGAACGAAAAGGGATCTTTGAAAAGAAGCAAGACAGGAAGTCAGACGAATTAGATTTACAAGGATGAGATGAGGGTGGAATTGAAACGAATGTCGATAGAGTGTGAAGAACGATGACTGATGACTGGTTGGAGGGAGCTTCTTAACAGCGTTTGTAGCTCGCTGTGCCCCCGGCCCAGCGTCTTACAAGAATAATTGTTGTTCCAACTCTGCACTTACCCGAGGAAGCAAAGCAAGTCCTTGTAGTTGTATTGACGTTGTTCTCAAGTGATAAATTCTTGTACTCTTTAATTAATTCTGAGAATTAGATTGTGCTGGAGGGTTGCTCTAACCCCTGCGTTTATAATTATACTCGTCACATGGGAGAGAGGGCAATAGGAAGGCGTAAGTCTTCGACGTGACACAAACCGTATGCTATGTAACTTGCAGCCACACATTCTACTACTTCTCAACATCACTGCCGAATGTGTGTGTGTGCTCAGCTTGTTTTATGACTTGCTGTTGGTATTCCTTATTACTACGTCTTATATTACTTCCACGGCACTAGACCATCGTCGTAGCGCAGATGATAATGAGTTATATTTGTAATCCGAAACTGTGCTGGGGCATGGGTTCGAATTCCACTTGGGTTTGGTTTTTTCGAGGTTTTCCCCCATTGTAAAGCTACATCCTTAGAGTCATCTCTCCCGTTACTATCTCGCTATCATTAATTTCACAGACTCCAAAGAACTTCGCAGTTAATATTGTCAGTAATTGAAAACACTGAAGGGATTACTCATTCGTGCATAGCGTGCTGCAAGCTATTGTGTTTTTCTAGTGGTTTGAGAACTCTGAATAAATTGCTAATTCGTAGGTAGTGTAATACAATCTATCGTGTTTTTTCTAACTGTTCGAGAATGTTGTGTAGCATACAGAAATGTGTTTTTGAAGTTGCTAGTTACGGAATAAGTGGAAGAAAATATCCGTATGCCATTTCGAACAATCTGCAAGAAGAGATTAGTCGAGGATTTCACAACAATCTTCTCACGTATCATGAAGTATTGAAACAGAAGGACACTTTGAATATCTGTTGTGACACAGGTACATAATATATACAGTAGTGGCAAAAAAAAACCGGACCGACCCTTGTAGCTGATTTCAGAGCCTTGTTCACTCCAGAGCACGATAGACTGGTAACCAAGACTTTCGTGGTTCGAGTCCTGCCTGGGAAAGAAGCTTCTTTTGTTCCTTATTCAAATTTATTCTCAATACTTTTCGACTGCAGCGATATTTTACTACTTAATTAACTTATTATTCCCAGAACATGAATTTTACCAGCAATCGAAAAGTATCGATAATAAATTTGAATAGGGAACAAAAAAAAAAGTTTCCTTCCCAGGCAGGATTCGAACCACGAAAGTCTTAGTTACCAGTCTATCGTGCTCTGGAGTGAACAAGGCTCTGAAATCAGCTACAAGGGTCGGTCCGGTTTTTTTTACCACTACTATACATACTTGTAGGCCTATTCATTTTTTAGTTGTTTATCAGTATTTCCTCTCTAAACAGGATTTAGAAGCTACAGTTACTACCGTAGAAACGGCGGCCGATTTCCGTGACTTAGTCACTCCAGTAGGGTTGCCAGACTCCCTAATGGCAGGAAATAACCATACCTACGTGTTAATCTTTTTACGTAATTTGTAAGAACCGTCAATTTTATTGAAAAAGTGTAAAGGGATAAATCATTTTCTTATTAGTTTCTCTAATGATGAGTAAAAATTAGAATCGTACGGGTAGTACTTATTGAGAAAAGTGTTAACATTTAGGGGAAATTATATTTTTCTGAGAATAGTATTGATTTGGGGCAAAAATGATACTAGAATTTTTGTTGTACTCTAACCAAGGAATAAGCTGATAAAAACTGCAGTTATATTACTTCCACCCTGTATTTGCTATGTCAGAATGAGAGCTTAACTAAAGGATTCAGGCAACTCTAACGTTCTCCATAATAATTTCACGGGAATTGATGTGATGGAGTTTTCCATTCCTTTCTAATCCGCTGATAAGACGATACTGTGAATTATAGAAGACGTGAAACGTCAGAGAGAACTGGATTATGGGAGATCCGACAACAGCCTCTGTCTTGTCCATTACAAGTATCACTTGCACTCACCTGGATTTGAACCCAGACCTTAGGCGAGGAAAGCAGATACACTAGCATTCGGCTGCTGGTCTAATTTAGTCTAAAAGTCTTTCAGTAAGATAAAAGTAGGTTTAAGAAGCTGCATTTATGTCTGTAGTTCTGTCTCTCGCTTAAAATATAGGCTGATTTGTATGTTAAAACGCTAATGTAGGATATATGAGTAGGTATCACACTTTTAAAAATAGCAGATGTTCTGTTTCTTGCAGAGACGATGGTGCGTGGTGTGATGTGAGGGAGCTGTTGTGTTCTATTTAAAGGTATTTGCTGAGGGTGACAGGAATATCGTGTCATGACTTCATAGGTTTCTGCAATTCATTGTCGCGCTGTCGCCTGGAGCTTGATGTAATAGAGATAGCTTCTAAAGCCGAGGGACGTTCAACCTGGTCGTTGGCTATATTCGCAGCCATGCAGACGTCTCTCTCCGCATTTACTGGCGTTCGTTTGCTTGTCTTCTATTCTACGACACTAACCATAGCTCTATTTAGTTTTTAGTTTTTAGGAACAGGATCGAGATTTGGTACACTATTATACACAATGTATGACTCTTAGAATAAAAATACAGCAGATTTTCTAGAGTCCTTCGGTTTACGTTCTATTCTATATAGCCTATTAGCACGTCTTGAAGAGAGAGAACACGGATGAGAACTGTCCTCTCACGTAGGTCGCTTGGGTGGGCCTATTGTACTACCCGGAATGGAATGGACTGGTGTGTATCCGTAAGACCCTTCGCGCTACAGATTCACCTGTCCGCCGCTTACGACCTCTCCTACAGCTTAACTGAACCCCCATCCCTCTACCTTTCAGCGTAGGTACCACCTCGGTCCTCAACCCCGGTCCCACGAGCTACCATGAGCCTAAGGGAGAGCACGGTACATACCACTACCACCAGCAACTAATGATCACATTTCACGGGATCCAAGTTCGGTGGCGGGCCGCAGTCGATTCTACTTCGAAGTAAGCCCGAAATATGGCAAATAAACGGATGTGATTATTATTATTATTATTATTATTATTATTATTATTATTATTAATGATTATGGAAAAGTGTAATTATGATGGCGAAATGACTCCGAAGTTCAACGAAAGTTACCCAGCAATTCTACTTCAATTGATTGAGGAAAAATCTGAACCAGGCAAATTCTCTCAACCATGATTTGAATCGGGCGTTCTCGTTTCACGATCAGGCATGCTAATCCTTACTCCACAGCGGTGAACTTCGATTTACGTTACTGTTCATCATTGCTTAAGTCCTCAAACATCATCTTATTGTCTGTGAATTGGTTGGGTATTATCGTCATTATTTATATTTTTAAAGAATTGATAATTATTTATAAGGATTGTATATATAATTTAGAATGAAATACATTTAATATAGTTTACGCTTTATATTAATTATTATTTTTACTTTATCTCTCTATTGAATACGACTTGAACTGCATCTAATTTCTTAGCTGACTTTGCCTGGCTAATTGAAACAGCCGGGCATGAGGTCGTAAACTGTTTATTATCCGCCATACAACTATTGTGGTGAATTGAGTCATCCGAAAGAACATGAAAATATAATAGGAATGCATGTTATAGAGAAAAATATGTACAGTAGTGGCAAAAAAAACCGGACCGACCCTTGTAGCTGATTTCAGAGCCTTGTTCACTCCAGAGCACGATACTGGTAACTAAGACTTTCGTGGTTCGAATCCTGCCTGGGAAGGAAACTTTTTTTTTTTGTTCCTTATTCAAATTTATTCCCAATACTTTTCGATTGCTGGTAAAATTCATGTTTTGGGAATAATAAGTTAATTAATTAGTAAAGTATCGCTGCAATAGAAAAATATTGGGAATAAATTTGAATAAGGAACAAAAAAAAAGTTTCCTTCCCAGACAGGATTCGAACCACGAAAGTCTTAGTTACCAGTCTATCGTGCTTTGGAGTGAACAAGGCTCTGAAATCAGCTACAAGGGTCGGTCCGGTTTTTTTTTTTGCCACTACTGTACACATAACTTACATTTAAGCCCATGTCGTTTATATGAGATAGATCGTTTTTAGTAATACAGAGTAATAAAACAAATAAATAGTGCTAAAATAGTCTAATTATCTCTTTTTTTTCTTTAGTGTACAGAATATACAGACTGTATAGATCAGGATTAGAACCTGGACCTACCGACTTATGAATCCAACGTGCAAAACACTGAGCCACAGTGTCCATCAATTTTTATTAAATATTTTTTTTTAATAAGAGGCCGAGGAAATAGAATGAAACTTATGCTAACTGTTGCGATTCGCGTAATCTATAGAAGGGGAAAGTAATGCGTCATTTTCGTCACATCTAATTTGTTGGTATGAAGAGTTCAATTCCCTATTTTACTCCTTTATTGCAGACAGGCTTACAGTGTCTGTAACATGTACACCTCTACCCCTTTGTGATCCTTTTAAGTAGTGAACTGTGTTGTACACTATTAGAAGCACTCGGTGTTGCGCAGATCTCTGCATTGAATCGAGTTTATTTCTAATAAAAGCATGTTTAAACTGTCAGTATATTCAGTTAGCCGACCGGAATTCTATTCCACAGACTCCGAAATGGGATACACAGATTCCACCCACTGAGTCGTTGATAGAAAACGACCTCCTTTTGTACGCAAAGAGGCTGTTGCCAAGCAACCTGCCCGTCTTTCTCTTCAGTCAGATGCTCTAGGTTCTTTCCTTTCATGGAGGAATCCTTAAGTTCTTTCTTGTGTTCTCTTTATTTTCTTAAATAGGTTACAGATAACTCAATTCACTTGTAACAAAAACTGCGACATAAAATGAAAACCCTATCTCATGCGAAGAATTTTAACAAAGATTTATAGCCTTGTTAGGTTTTAAAGTTTCTCTGCTTTCATCCTTTGAAGTATAAAATGCATATGAGACTACCTTATTTACTTTCAGATTATCGAAATGTAAGGAAAAAGTATTGTGATTTATAAGAAATTTGATTTCGGTGTTTACGCACGAAATGTAGTCACTATACAGGGCTCGTACAAAAGACCTTTCCGGTTTCGAACACATATAATTTACGTTCTACAAATCTGAGTTGCATAAAAATAGTACCAATGAAAAGAGAAACTCAAGAAGTTTAGTTCCTTACCTTAAAGATGTCCAATATGTCTCCCCTTGGTAACACGGCACACATCAAGTCTATAGTCTGTTCCACGTAGGTACGCGGATTTTCCGACCTCCAGATTCTGAGATTATGTCTGTTCACCCTACCAGAAAGATGAAAAGTGGCTTCGTCAGAAAACACCGCGGAACAATTAAATTCATCATCGTTTTCAATTAAAGTCTGCATACTTATGCAGAAATTTCTTCGTAGCACTTTGTCCTCTGGTTTTAGGGCTTGCAGCAACTGTAGTTGGTACGGATGAAATCGCAACCGCTTGCGAAGAATCTTGCCCTAAAATCAGTGTACTATTTACGGATTGTAGGCCCACTGGGTGGATCTGCACCAAACTTTGTTCGGTAATGCCGTTGCACATTAATAACCGATTGGTTTACATTAAAATCAAGCACACAAAAAACTTTTCTGTCCTCTATAGCAGCCATTTCGCCTGATTTCTGACTATTCATACCTAACATTTGATCAAATAGGCACGTGTTAGTTGAAATAATAAAAATAATGTCCAAATCAAGATTTCAGGTATAACTCCCTGTAAAGTTGATTTGAACAATTTCGAGAGAAAAATCGTTTGGGGCCGGGCATCGAATCAACGCCGGGCAACGTTGGTACGTTAAACCAAAGGTCCCGGGTTCGATGCCCGGCCCCGGAACAATTTTTCTCTCGAAATTATTCAAATCAACTTTACAGGGAGTTATACCTGAAATCTTGATTTGCATAATACACGTCACTGTTCATTAACAGAAAACCACAATTTAAGTCACACGGAGTTAGTGTGCACTCGAAGGTGGTTGCTTGACGGTTGTCAGCCCACTTTGAGATCTGTGGATATAGAGGGAAAAATTGGACCGGTATCGGGTAGAGTTCCCGGATAGCTCAGTTGGTAGAGCGTTGGTACGTTAAACCAAAGGTCCCGTGTTCGATGCTCGGCCCCGGAACAATTTTTCCCTCGAAATTATTCAACAATAATGTCTTATTTATAAATAGTTAACACATTGTAATAAAAATAGTAATTTAAAGTAAAAAGCTAAAACATAGGCCTATTTATTTATAATTTTAACTAGAAATTGCAGAATTTGAGCTTTAAAATGTACAGAAAAGTTTCATTAAGGTATGTCAAATAGTTCCTGAGATACAATTCAGCTCTTAAAAGAAATATTTTTCATAAATAAACCTGTGGAAATAATTATTGCCTGCTAAGTGCATGAAAGGATTGTTAAATTGTATTGCTTCATACTGTGGCAAATTTTAACGTAATTGTGTTTAGTAATTCAAAGGCTTATAATATTTTACAAGTTATAATCAATCAAAGCAGTTCAGAACTATCCAGTTCTCTCAAGCATTGGTTACTTTAGTTAATGCGCGAGATGTTCGTTTTTCTTTCTCCCTTTACTTCCATCATTCCTCTTCACTCTCTCGTTCCGTCCACTTCCTTTCTTATTTCTCTCCTGTTGAATCGTAATGTTCGATTCTTTCATTGTAACATTTCACCTGTATAAAAGAGCACCACAAGGCCACGAGATCTGGCTGGAATAAAAATCATTCTCCCGTTACACTACAGCCCGATAGCAGGCCTCAGTCTGACAAAGGAACCTTCCACAACATCAGGTAGAAACACCTGGCACGTAGGTAAACACTGCAAAGGAAAAAAAAGAGCTACAAAAACCTCATTACCATTTCAGACTTCAAGACACGAAAAATAAGTTTAAGTTGAAATGATAAGTTTTACTAGCACCCCAGAAAGTCCGTTTCATTGCCGTATTAGTTAGCTTGTCTGAATAGAACCAGAAGGTCCCGGATTTGATTTCCGGATATACCCAAGAACAGAGTCAGATGTATAAGGTTTGAAACGGGATCCATCCAGCCTCGTGATCCAAAAAATTGGCAGCAACAATAGGTGACGACGTCTAGTCGAAGAAAAGTCGATCAATAACCTATTAGCCGTTGGTTTAAATCAGGCGCTAGTGCACTTGTCTGCTGGTGTGTGAGTGCAATTCTCGCTTAGGCTGACTATCTGGTTAGGTTTTTTCGGAGGTTTTCCCTAACTGTAAGGTGAATGTCAGGTAATTCATAGCGAATCCTCGGTCTCGTCTCCCAAATACCATTTCACTATCACCAGTGCCATCGATGCTCAAATAATACCCTAGTACGTGATACAGCGTCGTTATATAACCGACAAAAATGACGAGGGGGTTGAGGAAATCTCCTTGATTTCGTGCAGTGTCTATACAGAAATTTCATTCATTCAATGTTCTGCCCAAGGGCAGGACTTTCACTGCAAACCCAACTTTCTCCAATCTTTCCTATTTTCTGCCTTCCTCTTTGTCTCCTCATATGATCACATATCTTAATGTCGTATATCATCTGTTATCTTCTTCTGCCCCGAACTCTTCTCCCGTTCACCATTCCTTCCATTGCATCTTTCAGTAGGCAGTTTCTTCTCAGCTGTGACCCAACCAATTCCTTTTCTTTTTCCTGATTAATTTCAGCATGGTTCTTTCTTCCCCACTCTTTCCAACACAGCTTCATTTCTTATTCTGTCTGTCCATTTCACACGTTCCATTCTTGTCCATATCTACATTTCAAATGTTTATATTCGCTTCTCTTCACAACGTCGTAATGTCCATGTTTTTGACCCCATACAATTCTACACTCCATACAAAGCACTCCACTAGTTTCGTCCTTAGTTATTTTTCTAGAGGTCCGCAGAAGATACTCCTTTTTCTATTAAAAGCTTCCTTGGCCATTGCTATCCTTCTTTTGACTTCCTGGCAGCAGCTCATGTTACTGCTTATAGTACACCCCAAGTATTTGAAGCTGTCCACTTGCTCTACTGCCTCATACATTTTCCCTGTGACCCAAGGTTTCTTAATTCCCATACCTTCTCTGTATCCTATTGTTTCTTCTGCTGTTGTCTGTATATAGCTTTTTAAATAAGTCCAGCACTCATTACTATTTTGAGGTATGGATTCTAATTTTGAGGATTTCTTTTGAAAATTTGCTTCAAATTTTCTTCTTTCCTCTTCGTTCTTCAGTTTTTCCATGTTAAATTTCTTCGTGACCTGTCTTTTTCTTATCTTCTTCAGACGAATATCTACTTCGCCTATCAGCAGGATATGATCTGAGTTAATATCCGCTTTTGATAGAGTCTTTACATTTTTTAAGCAATTTCGGAATTTTTCCTGTACCAGTATATAATCTTGCTTTCGTCTCTTGAGCATGCCCATATGTATCTTCTTCATTTATGTTGTTGGAACAATGTATTTCCAACAATCATTGCATTTCTTTTACAGAAATTTGACAAATATTCTCCTCTATTATTTCTTTTTCCCCAGTCCATATTTTTCAACTATTCTTCCATCTTGTCCTCCTACAACTGCGTTCCAGTCGCCCATTAGGATTACGCATGCTCCCTTCTTCCCCTTATCAACTATCTCTTCTGTTTTGTCATAGTTTTCTTCCACTTCCTCGTCTGCTAATCCACTATATGGCATATAAATTTGCACTAGTACTAAGTCCATTTTCTTCCCTTGTAGTCTCACGACTCAGAGTTAAAACTGTACGTTAGAGGTTGATCATGACTGTTTCTATTCCTTAATCGATGGAACACAGATGAATTCTATTGTCGTTGTGGAGTATCTCATTGGACGTGCCATGATTTAAAACTAGGTCATCTTAGTGACTTGAAGGATTTGGAGTGTAATTTTGAAGTTGATTCAATTCCTCACCCTATCCTCGTGACCAAATTAGTCGACTAAGAGTGAAAAGGCATTGACTTGTGTCTGCTGTTCGGACACGGTTGTATTGTGGCAAGAAGTTTTATTTCTGAACAACGGGCTGTTGTCCAAGAAAATTGAGTTTTGAAGAGGGATTTGTAGTGAGGAGATAGTATATTTGTCTTTTTCTCTCTTCCTACTGTACGTTTTTATTGTAACTTGTTGCTTTTCCTAAGATCAGTGTTTAGGAATGAGCAGTAAAAAAATATACTGCATGGTAAGATAAGAATAGGGAAATAATGATTCACTTCATGTTCTGCCTTGGATATCGTAAATAAGTGTGATGGCCAACGACTGATCGTCTTTCGATAACAATATATCTTTCTTCATTGCTTACTATTCATCCTCAAATACCGGACAACTCTCTCAGATATTGTCTTCGATGGTCTAGTGTTTACCATGGTAGCGTTGGATCCGAGGTTCGTGGGTTCAAATCCGGTCGAGGTCGATGGATTTTGAAGAGCGATAAGATCGTTAGCATTGCTGTCTAAGGGTACGTACACGTTGGAGCAATGATAAACCATAAAAGAAACGACCTAGCGACGCTTTGGTATTATCAGAGAATCAAGTGTTCATATCGGAGCAACGAGGACGCAGGAAGCGAACATTTTGATTTATCAGTAGAAGATATTTTATACATCCACTTAATGAAAGAAGATACATAGGAAATATCAGCTGCTAGGTTTAAGGTTAATATAACTTAAATACGTACAAATTTGAATCCGTTTCTCATCCCAAAGCTAGTATAAATTCACCGTGTTGTGATTGGTTCTTGTGATCACATAACGTATCACGAATAAATACACAACTGAACAATTTGTCAATATCCATGATAATTAATTTAATATACCGAAATAATAATAAGTCGATAAATATTCGAATATATTGATAACCACCGGTCATTATACAGATTAATATTACCTTAATCAGAGATTATATGAACGACAGGAGCAAAGGAAATGGAATTTTTCTTTTTCGTCGCTTTTATCGTGTATCTTCGCTTTTATCGTTACTCCAATATGCACACCTCAGTGACAATGCATGCTTCAATTCTCTCTGATATAGCATCACTGCTTCTTTTATCGCTTATCGTCGCCCCAACGTGTACCTTTAGGAAAGGAAATATATTCCACGCACTTCATCTGTGTGATTGCCGCGATGAGTCAATGCTAATCTGTTGGGCGTATAAGTCAAGGTATTCGGGTTCAAATCCCGGTGGATCCATATTATATTTAACGCGTGTTGAGCAAGCCCGTGATACAGGCAACACAGGGTTTTTCTCCGAGTATTCCAGTTCCCCTGTGACATCCCGACAATTCTCCCTTCATCAAGATCATTACGAATGCAACGTAGACCTCCGCCTGTGGTGCACTCTGGCTAGTCTCTTACGAACTAAGTGGTCTGTGCTTCTTGATACTAGCGACATCTTTGAGTTCGATCATAGGTCGGGGCAAATAACGGAAAGTTAAGGGCTCTGGCGAATCCGACGATGACATGTGGGCTATCCTGCCTCAGCCTCTGATAAATTAGGTCCCATTTCGCGGGGGATAAGCCCCAGGGGCCCGGAGCCCCAAGCCGTCCTGATCAGTCGACGCTGACAGTTGAATTATCCTGCCTCAGCCCTAATAGAGCCAGGTCTCATCCGCACGAGTAGCCTCATAAGCCTTGGAGGCACTTTCAAATATTAAGCAATTGGTTATTTTTACAAATTTAAATCTTAAAACCAGTCTTTCGCGTACCGCAGGTAGTCTCTTTTCCGCAGTTTGAGAACCCCTTCTTTGCACGTATCCCGTATTCACGAGAGTGGCTTCAGCTTAACTTATTATACAGGGTGATCCACGAAGATTTACCGTCACTTAAGGAGCTTATTTCCGAAGACATTCTAAGCAAAAAAAGTCATATAAACATGTGTCCTAATCTTACAGAGTTACACTAATTTGAAATTGTTTGTAAAATACCATTATCCTTTAGTTTTAAGGGTAAAAGAATATTACAGATAAAGATTAAACCATTCAGGAGTATCATTTCTTTAATTGGCTAGTATTCTGAATGTTGTGAATTCCATAGTTGCTTTGTACAGTTTTTTTTTTTTCAATTTTTAACAACAAAATTACATTTGTCTTACGCATTTAACACAACAATTGTTACAAATCACGCCACTCTTGTAAATTCTTCAAGACTGTACATTAGTATATCCATAATTTAAAGAATCAAGTTCCCAAAGTCGTATGTAGGTCGTATGATTTGTAACAATTTTTGTAATAAGAACGTAAGAATAATGTAATTTTTAGTTAAAAATTGAAAAACAAAACCTGCACAAAGTAATTAACAAATTTTTAGCTTCAGAGCACAAGCCAATTAAAGAAATGATAGCCTACTTCTGAATAGTTCATTCTCTATTTGTAATGGTATTTTACCCTTAAAACTAAAAAATAAGGTATTTTACTAACAACTTCAGATTAGTGTAACTTTGAAAATTTTGAGATTAGGACAAATGTTTATATGACACTTTTTGCTCAGAATGTCTTCGGAAATAAGCTCCGTAAGTGACTGTAGATCCTCGTGAATCACCCTGTATACCGATACTTTGTGTGTGCCCGTTGCGTATACCGGTAACTTACGAGGCTTACATCGTCTGATAAGCACAAATTTCATTTACCATTTTGTGATACGAACATGGGTCTCCGAATTGAAAAGCCACTGCACTAACCAGTCGGCTGAGAGTGCCTTATGAATCAGGTGGATTTATCCTGTTTTAAGATAGACTCTAAAAGTGGTCGAACTCGTGCTCTACTTACGAATCTCATCCTCGGTTTGGGTCACTGGCTTAAATTTCTTCGGAAACCCTAATAAAGAACGTGACGTAGACATTTTCTTATCTTGTTGGTTTGCTTCAGTTGCGCATTTATCGGTTTTCCAGGGAACTGTGACTGGTTTTATTTTCTTTTTCATCAAGGTAAGAGCATGCTATTAGTTTCCTGGGTCGTTGCAGGAAGTCAGAGTCTAATTTAATTTACAGACATTCCGGATGTTGCCTTAGTAATAGGGAGGTTCTATTTAAGATCATAGCCTTATAATGTGTTGTGAATAAAGAACCCCAAAGCTTTACGAGCTGCAGTCGCCTGAAGATAGAGTTACAGTCTGTATCAGCAGCAGAGCCCGGAACTTCCTGTATTTGCATGTTTCTTACTACGTGCTGATAAATTATTTATATGAATTAGCAATTTTTAAGTTCATTATACTTGGTGTTAGGGGAGAGTCGGGTAGTATCGGACATCGGGTAATATCGGACAGTGCGTTTCTTTCATCTACCACCATATGGTAGTACCTGAATGACATGGTTACGTTTCTCTATGCGACATCACAGAAAGTAACCATGTCAATCAGGTACTATGATCGTGTGGTAGATGAAAGAAACTCACTGTCCGATATTACCCGATGTACGATACTACCCGACTCTCCCCTATATTAATTCATGTTAACTGCATCTTATAAATGTCGCACATTTTCAGTACGTTAACGTACCGACGACATATAAAGAATATTTTACTAACTCTCTTGTTACAGGAAGTAATTTTATCTTCAGCTCATATTGCTCACAGCTGTCACTATTACGTCGAAATCGCTTTTAAACAACATCATATTTGCGAAAGTATAAGTTTCCGGCATTTCTGACGCCGAAGAAAGTAGTTGTTTCGGTTATGTCGTATGCGTAGCCTATAACAATATCTCTTAAACTATTGATCTATTCTCATCACATACGAGTGAATTTATCTGTGAATGAATGATGCGTGTCAATTATAATTAATAACTTTGGAAAATAAATAAAGGTTCTAAACATATAGACCTACTGAACTATTAATAAAATAATATGAATTGAATCTGGATTACCAATACCACACAATATTATAATCGGTCCCTAAAGTCCCAACATTAGCCATTATTATATGTTTTTAAACATGTGACCATTGTCCCATGCATAAGATTTCCTTTAAAATAAGCATTTTCACTTTGTTAGATGCAATTTTGGAAAACAGTTCTTCCGAAGTAATTGAAGATCCCAGTGAACACAGATACTTCCTGTCAAATTACGTAGGTGTGGGTGAATTGTGTATGATCAAAGAAAAAGATTAATTTGTTTAGTTAAATATGGAAAATAATGAGTACGTGTCTGAAATTTGCGCATTAGTTAAACAGGGATGTAATGCTGGTCGCCTAAAATTCACTACTGATGCAGAGCCTTACTGCGCGTTTGTTTATAAGGCGATGTAAGCGAAAATGACCTGGGCGTGGGTTTCTCCGTACTTTTCATTTGCCCTCTTAGGTCCAGGGGCGATGATGAGGATGTGGATGGGATGAAGGAATCTTGACGGTGGTGATGATGGTGATTAGATTAGAACCGCGCCAATCCGAACCCCAGTAGCCTGAAATTTCGGTTATCTGAATAGGAGAAAAAGAGAAACATTAGATTTTAACCAACCTCCCCAGACTCCAGTCACTGTTTGGAACGTTAAAAAAATATTCATAGGTTTAAACTTTTCATGAGGTTAGAATATAAATTATATAAATTTTTCAAAATGGTTTTGGGAAAATAATAATAATAATAATAATAATAATAATAATAATAATAATAATAATAATAATATTAATAATAATAATATTAATAATAATAATAATATTTGTAATTTTATTTGTAATTGTAATTGTAAATTTAATGCTAATTATAATTTTATTCTTCATATTATAGTTTGAATATCCTGGTAGAGGGGCAGAGAAGGCCTGACGGCCTTATCTCTACCAGGTTAAATAAATAAATACTACTAATACTACAATACTGCTTAAGGGGAGAGGATGTATTTTTGA
Source organism: Periplaneta americana (assembly GCF_040183065.1). Lineage (NCBI taxonomy): Eukaryota > Metazoa > Arthropoda > Insecta > Blattodea > Blattidae > Periplaneta > Periplaneta americana. The sequence continues at coordinate 168,280,152 of NC_091118.1, forward strand.
TGAAAATTTACTAAATTAAAAAAAAAAATTCTTTAAAATACACTGTGATATGTGTGGTTCGCCATTTTTAAACTTCCTGCATTATAGATTTTTAAATCATTCGCCCACTTTTATTGTTGTTTCCGGTAAATTAAATTTTCAAAAAAATTGTTTTTCTTTAAAATACCCTTTGATATGTGTGGAATGCATTGCATAACATTTTGTGGGTATTTGTGCCCTTATCGGATGTTGAGACGTCATTTTTAAACTTCCTGCGCTATGGATTTTTAAATCACACGCCCGCTTTTATCGATTTCCAGTAACTTCATTTTTTTTGCTACATTGCCAGACAAAATGGATATAATTTCTGAACTATTAAAGATACATGCAAAAAATTTAGACCACACATTCATTAGACTATTAGGAAACTTTTCTCTGTAACAGAATTTTGTTAATTGATTTCATTTTAAAAATATGTCCGTTTGTTTGCAAGAAATGAAATCAGAAAATTGTTTTAAATTTTAATTGTTTATTTTACAAACGTCGGGACTAATATCAAAATTCTGTTACAGACAGTTTGTAGAACATACTTTTGCAAATACATTGCAAAAACTGTTTGAATCTATCTTTAAAAACGGTTTAGATATATCAGTTTTAGTACAATCCTGCATTGGGTATATTTTCTTTCAAATTTGGGCCCCCAAATATTTTTTTTTTTTCAAAATATTCTTATTTGGTTGTGTTGCCACAGCTATGAGCTCTCTGCATACAAAAAATTAATCATTTACACCAAATAGGAAAAACGTTTTAAAAAATATCATCCTCTCCCCTTAATAATTAGTACAGGATGTTAAAATGGAATAAAAAGAAAAAACTACGCAATATATTGAGGAAATATAAACATGAAGAAATATATCGGGGATGAGAATTTCGGATAATTTGAACATCTGCTAATCTGATCAGGGTACGGACATTCGAAGGCCTGGAGCTTTTATTTATGTGAGATGATGATTATGGATATAATGATAATAATGAATGCAAATATGGTGGTGATGAAAGATTAAATGTCGAAGAGTAAGAAGAATAAGTTGGTGATGATAAAAAAATGTGACGATGATAATAGTGGACGTAGCAGTACATTTGAATGAATTTAATAATATGTTTTCGCCAGACGGTAGGAATACTGATACTGATACTGATACTCGTAGCATTCTTGTGATTACGTTTTGGTTGATCGCACGCCCTCGGGCAAGCAGCGACGCATCCTCCCGTTATAACTGGAGAAGAAGGATGCCAGCTCCCTTTGGATCGGAACAAGCTTTAGTCCTTATCTCGTTAGAAGCTAAGGGTCCGGTGCAATAAATAATTAGTTACCCTTCGAAGCTCAGCCAACCCGCGCAGGCTCATCGAGTGCGTAGGGATTGAGCCCCAACCAAACACCCCTCGCCCTTTCTGCAGGTGAGGGAGGTAGGCACTTCCAGCTCGGTTAATTATATTGATACTAAGGAGGTAGAGCAAAAACATAATAGAGACGTTTTAGTTGAGGTTCCTCGAGTCAATAAGTTTGCCTTAAAAAGTAGAATGAAATGTGCTGACGTGCTGGAGCTCTTATATAACCAATAATAATCCTAGATTAAACCGAATATTATAACAGAAATCTCTAGATAAATCAAAACTTGAGTGGGATTTAATTGACTATTGCACGATTAGAAGAACGTATATAAAGATTAGAAGAATAAAGTACTCTAATACAATAAAATATTGACTTACTGAAATTCTGTTTCACTAATGTTAGCTTCGCCAAAACTTTTGAACGGAGGCGCCATTTTCATTTGACTATCAATACTGTAAACAAATGACGATCGCAAAGTATGTTTTATAGTACCGTAAAGAATTTGCAGTTTGAAATATTGGCAAACAAAGAAACAAATGGTAGGGTAGTGATAAAAACAGAAGAAAGTATATAAAGATTAGAAGAAATTAAGTACTCTAATACAATAAAACAGATATCAATCGACTTCCTAAAATTCTATTTCACTAATGTTATCTTCACCAAAATGTTTGAACAATGCCTCCATTTTCAGTTGACTATCTATGCGGTAAATAAATTATGATCGCAAAGCATGTTTTATAGTAACGTAAAGAATTTGAAGTTTGAAATGTTGGCAAACAAAGGAAAATGCTAGGGAAGTGATAAAAACAAATGCTAGGAAAGTGATAAAATTGTAGCCATGATTGGTTGAAACACGTCCTTTAGTATCGTTTTAATGGTCAAAAGTAATATGACATAGCAAAAGTGTACTAGTCAGAATAAATTATTGCAATAACGAAAAGAATGGTTCCGGATTGGTTACCAAGGCAAAATTGTGAGTCTGTATTAAAACGAAGACATAACGTAAGTTTGAGGAATGAATTAGAAAATATGGAACATTATTTTTTTTTAGATCTTCGTGTACTTTTGACGACGCTTTCAACTGCAGAGGTTTTTCAGCGTCTAAATCAAAGTGGGCGAGAATGGAGGATAGATTTCACTGGAGCCCTCAGTCAAGGACAGGATTCCTTCAGTTGAACGTAAATCTGCGACACGGATGGATCTCCCAACTTTACTTCCTCCCGGAGAAAGACATGTCAAGGATTTTATCGTCTTATAAAATCCATTGCCCTCGTCAGGGTTTGAACTCATGAACCGTACACCACAGAAGACGACTGTGTCCACCGCAGAGCAGTAACGGTTAGCATGCCTGATCGTGAAACGAGCGGGCACGGGATCAAATCCTGGTTGCAACAAGTTACCTTTTGATGTTTTTTTTTTTTTTTTCCGGGGTTTTTCCTCACTCCATTAAAAGCAAATGCTGGATAACTTTCGGCGCTGGACCCTAGGCTCATTTCGCTGGCATTATCACCTTCATATCATTCAGACGCTAGATAATCATAGCAGTTGAAAAAGCTTCGTAAAATAACCAATTAAAACGACTTTATATGTGTATGTGTATGCACGTATATGTAATACATATTGCATTTTCGATTACACCCTTTGAGCACTATCATTACTGAATATTACACCAGATGTTCAACGTTCGGTTGTAACAACCATGTCGAGTACACACGTAACTGGATATTTTTGCGAGACTTCCCTTTGTTCATTGGTTTAGATTATCTAAACATAAAAAATACATAATGACCCTTTCAGAATCGTGGGCAATGCGATCAGTTCCAAAACGACATACAAATCATACCCAATACAAAGTTGTTCTTAAATGAAACGATCTTCATCATAATTGTTTTCATTCAATATGATCGCTCGTGCCTAAGATGGATAATATGAAGTCGACTCTGGGCTTCCAAAGTTAAGCTTTCTAGTAAAAATTGGGGTTCAAGCGTAGCATCGTTATTGAAGACTGCCTACTGGAATGAGTTGTATTTATGTTCCTTAACTTGGCCAGGAAGCATAAAATATGTAATTTCTTTGAGTCATGGACAGTGTTATAATGAAATAACGCAAGTACTTGTATGTAGTAACAGAGGCTGAAACAGATGAGTGAAAGAGAAAATATATTTGAAGTGCGTGCTAAGTCTAACTTTGTGACTTTATATGCTCGATTTTACAGGAAGTCTGGTATAACTCTCTTACCACTACAATATTATTACCATGAAATGTAGTTGTAGTTATGATTCTAAGGTCACCCCACCGCCTTTCGATCTAAATCGCTGCACAATAAAACACTGAGAGTCATGCAATTCTTTTAGGTGGGAGGATAACTCTTAAATGCCATGGAGTCGTATGAGTCGTAAGGAGGCAGGATGTGGCGAATTGTACTCTAAGCTGCATTCATTATGCTTCACACGGATTGGTGAAGTAGATATTAGTAATATTTAATTCATTTTGTTAGTATTTAATACCTACATTGTGAGTAGGATCCATTTTCTTTTAATCTCGGAACCTGTAGGTGAGTTTAGTGATACCAGTTACAAGGCATGCATGTACTACTGGGGTAGGAAAGTCCACGCGTACCTAGGCCATTGACATTGCCCAGTGTGCAATTTACAAATTTTGACGTGGGCGAGACGACCTGTAAATTTGGCCTCTTATCAGGAACTGGGATCTTTTACGTGCCGTAAACAAGAAACACTGTTGAATAATTTCAAAGGAACAATTGTTTCGGGGCCGGGTATCGAATCCGGCCCCGGAACAGTTTTTCCCTTGAAATTATTCAAATCAGCTTCACAGGGAGCTAGCTATACCTGAAAGCTATATTTGCAAGAAACGCTGTTATTTTTAGATAGGTCATAGATGTAGACGATCATCTGTTTTTTTTTTTTTTTTTTTTTCCTCTCCCCAGTAAAGAAAAATAGTTATTTAAACGGTGATGCCTTTGTATTTCTTGACTAAGCATTAAGATGAAGCTTGTACCCCAATACTGTTTACCCGAGTGGCTTGCATCACTGACTATACTTCGTTCCATAATGTCTGACAGGAGATGTAAGCATTGCCGGCAGAAGAGGGAAGTATAATTGCTATTCAACCAATGGCAGAAGTCTCTTTCCACGCTTGTCTTCAAGTAGGGCGAGGGTAGAACGCTTCAGACCTTCCAACTTCAAGACAAGCGTGGAATGAGACCTCTCCCATTGTTCAATAGCAATAATTATACTTTTCTTCTCCTCTACCGGCAATATTTACGTCGCCTGTCAGACATTATGGAACGAAGTATAGTGTGTAGTGTATGAGATTCTACTTACCCTTCTACTTTTCTCCTTTCTTCAGTTGTTTAGTTAAGTAATTGTATATTACTTTTATATTTATAGGCGGTATGTTAGAACAGTTAATAGAGCAACTGACTACGGACTGGAAAGCCCCGGGTTCAATTCCGAGTGGTGGCTGTAATTTTCCCATTGCCAGAACTTTCAGTACGGCCCCGTGTCTACAGCTTGACAAATTTAATATTGGCTCGGCTCATTGCTCGGGTTAAAAGGCGGCCGTAGCATAGTGCCGACTAGAATACCTCATTCTACTACCGAGGTCACGATGCAGTAAAGATGCGCCTTTAAGGTGTCAAGGGAATACCTTTACCTTTTTATGTGTGTATTTTCTCTATAATCGCACATCTTTATGAGTAATAGCCACTGTAATTCAGTAAATGCGGGAAGTAAGGTTTAAATATGCTTTAGTAATACATTTACCTTTTTACGTGTATAGTTTCTGAATAATATCACATATTTATGAGTAATAAGCTACTGTGATTCAGTAAATGCGGGAAGTAAGGTTTAAATATGCTTCAGTAATAACATATATAGGGTGTTAAATTATAGTGAAATTACAACCGACTTAGGATATTTGAGGGTATCGAGGGTTTTTATAGCAGCATGCTTTCCCCTGCCGCTATAGCTAATAAAACGCTACCAGTCCCTCTTCTCTTCACATACATTCTAAACAGACCTTGGCTGCCCTTGAACCATTTCAGAACTGCGATTTTCATTTCATCTTTGCGGAATCTATGCCCCTTCAGAGCTTTCTTTTAAGGGTCCGAAAAAATTAGTCACATGGCGATAAATCGGGGCTGTAAGCTGGATACCTCAGATCCTGCTACTGTAAAATGTCGTTACAACGAACGTCATTATAAGGAAATATTCAGTATAACGAAATTATTTTCTACCTCTGTCTTTTTCCAATATAATTTAATGTTAAAATATTTCAATTTAACGAATTTTGTTTTTACCAAAAGAAAAATCGGTATATCGAAATAAAACTTCGCTCTTTTGAAAAATTCTACTTTTTTTTAGCGAAAAAAATATTTTAAATATGCGGTACAATTCGTTAGGTAGCAGGTAGGCCTATATGTTTGATATTACAATAATATTGCAATTGCATAGTGGTCACGTTGTCATTAAACATCTAGGTAATGTATGTTTACTATGATGCAGATGTCTCTCAATTTTGTGTTATTTTTTTCATGCAGTTGTTCCCTTGTTCTCCCCATTTAGTTTCCTTCTACCAATCACAGCTCACTAATCTCACAAAATGGTGCCTCCAATCACAGCTCAATAATTTCATAACATGACTTCCAAAATAAGATCGCACCTTTTGTCCTACAAAATGCTTAAAAACTTGAATACTGTACTTTTTCTATGCCCTTTTTTCATTTTACTTTTTCTTTTGAAATGCAATACAAGTTCAGCTTTTATTTTATTAAAGGATATTTTATAAACCTACATGCAAAATATCGGGAATTTACGGCGTAAGAAGTGGTAAATGAACAAATGTGATTTTTTTCTTTAGAAAAATAACATATTTCGATATAACGAAATTTCACTATAACGAAGTAATTTGAGAGGTGCCTAGCATTTCGTTATACTGAAATTTTACTGCACTACTGCTGCTGCCTCTACCGCCGCCGCCGTTGCTGCTGCCGTTCCGTGGCGTATTTGCGCTTTTTTCTGTTATTAAATTGATTAGATGGACACATTTGGGATTCCAACGACATGTAATCTGCACGACATCGTGCTTCCATCCAAGAAAACGCATTAAGTCTCTTTGACAATGGATAAACATTAATACTCTGTACGGTATTGGAATCCACCATGGCTTCTGAACTTAATTAAAGTTGTCTCGGATTTTTTGTAACTTACACCACGGCCGGCTTGTTATTTACTACAACATATTATTATTTATAACAATACTCGTATGTACCGATTATTACTGCACAGAAGAAAGCCTCTACGGCTTTACCCACGTTGTTCTCGCTTCAACATTTTAATGATAGTGCGGAGCGGCGGATGGAAATTTTATACAAAGCAATAAATAAATTGCTTATGTTTTTGTCACTACACAACAAGATGTGCAGCAGAAGATACGAGTACAGCAGATTAATTAATTCTTAACGCGCTAGGGACGTTAGAATGCGACAGAATGCTTATTTAAACTTGCAGCACATGGCGACTGCAGATCCAGTAGCATTTATTTTCATTTGTCACTGTCAAATCAGTAATCAGTTCTATTACTGTACGAAACTCGGGCAGCTATTACCTACATTCGTTGGAGAATCAACCAACATGATCAGTTTACACAAAGTGATGAAGCTAAATAAGCTCCGTGTTAAATGACCCGTGTTTACATTCCCCATCTTACTCTTCCTCGTCTTTCTCTGTTTTCTCCTTTCTATCCTTTCCTTTCGTGTGCTCTCATCTCATTTTCCTTTCTATTCTTTGTTTGTATCTCCTATTTCCTTATCTTTGTCTTCTCCTTATGCTAGTCAAAGGGATTATTACTGTATTATTATTATTATTATTATTATTATTATTATTATTATTATTATTATCGTCCTCATCTCCAGAATATAACATAAACCATAGATTTCAAACATGCTTAAATCGCTAACTTGGCATCTGAAAGTGAGGCTGGAAGTCGCCATTTTTAAAGCGGGCAAGAACCTGTGTTGGCTACGCAGATTTTTTGTAATATGCTACATATGTGTTATATGATTATGTCTCGTGACCAGAATATGGTACGAATTAGAAATTTGAAAATTGGAAATTTATCCTTTGAAACGGTGGAAAATTAAAATATCTGGGAACAACAGTAACAAATATAAATGACACTCGGGAGAAAATTAAACGCAGAATAAATATGGAAAATGCGTGTTATTATTCGGTTGAGAAGCTTTTGTCATCCAGTCTTCTCTCGAAAAGCTGAAAGTTAGAATTTATAAAACAGTTTTATTACCTGTTCTTTTGTATGGTTGTGAAACTTGGACTGTCACTTTGAGAGAGGAGCAGAAGTTAAGTGTGTTTGAGAATAAAGTGCTCGGAAAAATATTTGGTGCTAAGAGGGATGAAGTTACAGGAGAATGGAAAAAGCTACACATCCCATTGTATTCTTCGCCTGATAGGAACATTAAATCCAGATGTTTGAGATGGGCAGGACATTAGCATGTATGGGCGAATCCAGAAATGTATGTAGAGTGTTAGTTGGGAGGCCGGAGAGAAAAAGATCTTTGGGAAGGCCGAGACGTAGATGGAAGGATAATATTAACATGGATTTGAGGGAGGTGGAATATGATGGTAGGGACTGGATTAATCTTGCTCAGGATAGGGACCGATGGCGGGCTTATGTGAGGACGGCAATGAACGTCCGAGTTCTCTAAAAGCCATTTATATGTAAGTGAGTAAGCTACATGTATGTGCCGAATACATACCGAGTGTGACATTATCACACAATGTCGATGTCATGTGCCGCTATTGGGTATACAAACCATAGATTTCAAACCTACCGTCGAGATCACCTACTTCGCTTCTGGACGTGAGGCCGGAAGCCGCCATTTTTTAGGAAGGGCAGGAACCTGTGTTGACTCCACAGATTTCTGTTATATGCTATGTAGATGTGCAGTATACACATACTGACTGTGACGTTATTACAAAATGCCTATATGTCATGTGCCGCTTTTCGGTGCATAAATAGCTGTTATGTGAATAGTACTGTACGTACTTTCTCGACAAAGGGCGGAACAGCTAATTCACGCCTTCAGTCCCTAAAGCTTCCGAGATAGTGGTATCAACCTCAGGAACTTCGGTCATTGATTGGCCTGTTTCTCTCGTTCCGAGTTCATTTACCCCTGTAGTGTGTTAAAGAGTGTTTTGTTTTTGTTCTTGCATTCATCGGATATTCTGCAGAGAGGCGCACGATGTGTGTTGCTATTTGCTATTTATGTAACTTATTTATTATTTATCGAACTTGTACAAACAACCATAGAATGAATCACAGAATTTCGAAAAAAAAAATGTCGCTAATGGATGTTGGCATGATAATAGCTTTCTAAGACAACTTCTTGAGAGTTTATTTTTGCACTTCTGCCCACTGAAAACAAAAATCTTCAGATAACATGCGGACCGTCTGCAGGATTTTGGTTTTTTCAATTGTTTTTTTTTTGCGATGTTTATCAACTGCTATGGTTATCTAGCATCTGAGTGAGATGAAGGTGATAATGCTAGCGAGATGAGTCCAGGGTCCAACGTATCGGTTGGCTCACTTGGTGGCGAGTTTGACAAGCAAGATGGCAGATCACAATATAGCATTTGTTCATAGAATGAGAGAAGAAAATGAGATTATTTTCTGTTAGAGTTTTGTTTTACAAATTCAATTTCTGAATCACTGAATACTTTTCTCGACTATTATTTTTGTTCACTGCTCCAAATGTATAGACCAACCATTTTTAACCGGTGTTCAGTGTGTAGCGAGAAAATGAAAATAGTAAAGGTTGTCGTAGCAAAGTTTGAAAAATAAAAGTGAAAAGAATGGTAAAAAAGTGAGTCCACAAGAATCAAAATTCAGCAAACGCGGCACAAGTAGCATTCAGTAAACGTTCCCTACTAAAACTCTCAACTTTCTCCTCTGTTTGGAAACCACTGCTTTAGATTTTATGTGAGTGTGCCTGCGGGATTTTAAATTACATCTTTAGTGTACCACATGTTGAAAAAGCTTGAAAAACGCTGGTATAGACGTAAACCTATAGAATGACTATTATTATTCGATTATTGGTCTTCGATTTGTGAAAATTATTTAAAAATTATAATCAAGTGTGACAAGAAGCAACACTAATCAGACTAGTAAAATTCACACCTTATTTGCTTATCACAAGTTACTTGTCTCTGTATTTAGGAAACATACTAATATTATAAAATCTAGCATGTTGGCACATGTCACTAGACGAAGTAGTCGTTTTCAAAAACAGGCCCCTGGTTATCACTCCTGAGCACAGTTTCGGAGCATGATTCCCGCTTTTACCCCTCGACTACATCCTCCCAACTCTTGGAAACCAGTCTATCAATCACACAGTAAGGTTTCCTGGAACAGAAATTTACGTTAGCAAAGGAGATAAGACACCGTATTCGAAAGCGAAGTCGAAATTATACATTTGCACAGTACAGTACTTTGTTGGAGAGCGCGGTAACGTTGCGGTTAAAGTGTAATTCTGCAAAGCTGGAAGATCGCGGGTTCGATTCCCGATGTGGTAATGAATTTTCTCCATTGATCCAGCCATACTATGGCCCTGGAGTCTACTCAGCCTCTAACATAAATGAGTACCAGGGGCATTTCCTTAGGGATAAAGGCGACGTGCACGTACATGCCTATTGCCATTAATACCACTTGCTGTAAAATTGGAGCCTTAATCTTCCACCGCCCTTGAGTCAGTTTTGGCATGTATAGGAGTGGCATACATTACTTCATTAAGATATGTATCTTGGAGGTATCGTAGATGGAAGGGGTGGTTGTGTTCCAGTTTTGTCACATGACAAATATTTAATAATACACGATGCATTTCGGGCGCCACTCTATGAGCGTATTCCGAATCTCACCGGTGAGCAATCCGATGGCATCACGGTGTTCCGAATTCCACCGATGACGTCATTGATGCTCCACCGGTGTCGCACCGGTGCCATCAACTTGCAGAGATGGTGGCAGTCTCCATCAGCCGCCATCAGTGAATCTGATTGGTTCTTGTATAGGGCGGGAATTAGCGGACGAATAACATCGTGCACTGTTGTGTCATGGCGGTGTGTTCTGCTTCAGTTCTGCTGTATTGCTTGTAATGAGCACAACGTAAAAACAATATATTAATGGCTTATGAGCGAACATGTCAACGGACCCGTTATTACTACCGATTCAAGAAATAAATTGCTTATGCTCTCTTTTCTTTGAACGAGATTGGAGTACGAAAATTTCGCAAAATTTTGCTAGCGTAGCACAGACAACAACTTGTACAGTCGCCATGACAGCCATCGATCCTTCCAGCAGGTTTGTTCCTTATTTCGCTGCAACGTGACGTCATTGATGCCACCGGCCCGGTGAGATTCGGAATACGCTGTATATTAGTTTTTTTTTTTTTTTTTTTTTCGCGCTGACAGCCTTAAAAGATCATGAAACAAATGCTAGTCATATATACTTATTCTCTTTTATTTGAATCTGGTATATTATATTATGGTCTAATGGTCTGCTACTACTACTACTACTACTACTACTACTACTACTACTACTACTACTACTACTATTACTACAATAATAATAATAATAATAATATAATAATAATAATTAATAATAATAATAATAATAATAATATAAAAAACATATAACACATTTGATACTGTGTAATTCTTTAGCAAAAATGTGCTATACAGACTTGAAAATCATGCAGAAAAGAACATGGACGGTTAAACGTAGGAAACAAGCGGTTACTGACCCAACGACATAGAGCAAAGATGAATCACACTTTTATTCGTAGACTTGAACTTTCAACTTCCTAATAATGGCTGGTATTCTGGCAGCGTTAACATTAGCAGCATTGTTTTAGTCGGAACGGTACTCTACGGTACTCAGTACCGATAGTCTGCAAGATTTATTTATGGAATACCGAAAGTTTCCAGCATTTCTAAATGTCACGGTTCACACCCTTATTCATTTTCTTTAAGCTGTAAAAATTGGAAGTGTGTAAGGGCCCGTTCACGCGGTACGGGAATTTCTCGGAACGGCCATTTATTCGAATCTATTTCTTGCGGACAGCAGTGTACACACGGTTCGACTTTTTCCCGTGCTTAATGAAATTTAAGTTGTACGGGAAAAAATGACTTTAACAAGTCTAACTACCGCTCTCGCTCACTGTGTTTGTTGCACTTGTCTTTCGAGTCTCGTCTCGTAACTCTCGTGCGCTTCGAGTCTTGCTCATCATTTTCGAAATAATATTTAGTCGGCGTGGAAAGATTTCGTAACTTTGAATAACATAAATCATTGAAATAAATAACATTAGAGATGTTTAATTGATACAAAAAGACAAAACAAAACAGTACCATAGTTATCAAAATGTTCTGATTCTGTTACCAGATATTGCCTATGATGGTATAAATAGAAAAAAATTCTCAAATAATTTTTTGCGTTTCTAAGAAACATAAATTATAACTTTAAATAAAGCGTTAATATTATTTTACTTGAGATTGTACACTTGATCTCAAACATACGAAAAAAATCCTAGCCCTTTAATAAGGGACTAGTAATTAAATAACGATTGGGGAACGGATTATTATACACTGAAAGGTAGAGATGATGACGTTTCAGATAGGCTACTTGATTGTTTATACATATGTAATAGATAAAAGTTCAGTCTGGTATAAATAACTGTGGCGATTTAAGGCTGCTTGATGTTCGACAGTTGACCACTCCCGATGTCTTCAAGTCCGCTTGATTCACTCACAAGCAGTCAACGACGTAGGCAGTACTGTCGTGCGGGTTTTCGGCTTTGCGGGCGCTGTTACTCTTGCTTTCTCGATTGTTGTTCACCTCCAGTGTATACACTTCTGTCTGGGCGAAATCGACTCGAATAAATGCCTGTTTCGAGAAATTGCCACACTTTGTGTACGGGCAGAGAAAGAACTTCATTCCAAAGTGAAACTGCTCCCTAAGGAGTTGTAATGGTACACGGCGTACTGTATAAATTACAGTTATAACAATTTAAATGGTATAGGCAAGAGTTTATAGCATATATATAAGAACATTTTAACCCTTGCCTGGTGTTTATGCCGTGAAATCGAAATTCGAGAAATACTCCGGAAACATATTAGCACAGTGGGCTGGATACGTTGAAAATAAACTAGATATTTTTCTCTTTTATAAGTTGTTAGCATAGACTTGGGCTCTAATACCTCAATCGAGTCACTACAGATTACTCCTTAACTCCTCGCTCCACTTTTCCCTGCTGAGACAGTTGTGTTTCGGACCGATACGAGTAGACGGCAAAGTAAACATTGCTCAGTGACGGATTGTTTAAGGCAGGCATCATAACTTTTGCGAACTTTCGGCTTTCGCTGGTCTCCTAAAATCTAACACTGATTCACGGTGTCTTACTGTACTTTTTTTTAAAGCGGTGTAAGCGAAAAGGACATGGGTGAACGTTTTTCCTTTCCTTTTCCCTTTATTAATTTGACCAGATATCTCCAAGCATCTCTCTGACCCACTCCTCCTCGTTTTGTTCTGGTAGGTGGTCAGCAAATGATTTTTTCAACCCTCTTTCAAAAATGGCGGAAGAACCGCACGCCAGGAGCCTTTGAGGGAAATTGATTAAGTTCCAGCTAGACCCTTGGTGAACAGTGCAAATGTGCTGATTTTGTTGTTAACGTAGCTCTGGTCTTACGGCGCCCTTATATTGTCAATTCACCATTAACTTTATTGAGAGAGAGTTTTTTACCCGTTGTCAGTCATCCCCAATGTTACCGAAGATTTATTTTCTGTTTGAGTCTATCTGTCGAAACGACTCTTATATAATATTAATGTTGTATCTGTAATGAAATATCAAACACGAATCACTGACAATCCAAATGTGATTTTAATTCACCATAGAGAGGAAAAAAACAACTTTGAAATCTATCTAAGTAATATGTTGATGCGTAAGTTTATTATGCATGTGTTGTGGATAGAGATGGAAGTAATATTTTGAGGGCCCCACCACGGACATTCTCAAAGGACTCATTTTTCTTTATTCCAAATCTATCTGTACGCTACCTTTTCGGTTTTCAGTCCCTCCTTGAAACTAGGGCTGTCTGCGTCCCCAGTCTCCAGGAATCTTATTTATTATTCTAGTTGGAAGGGAGAAATTACAGGGCAGAGACTTTGTGACTTCCATGTTTTTTATCTTCCATGCTCGGGATTTGATAGGTTTACACTTTTTTTTTTGCCGTTAGCAGTAATTGCGAGAATTGAATTCCGTGCAACAAATGTGCCTGTATAATAAAAAAATAATCTTAAAATTTCGAAATAACTAAAGTTCCTAGTCCTACTGTTGATATTATTAAAATGACCGTTGATTTAGATTCTACATTTTAAAATAAGTATTCATTTATTATTTGAGCCGTTCGGAGCAGAAGTGGTGTAAGTCAAAATTGGGTAATGAGGTTTAAAGTAAAATTCTGTAAAATACAGCGCAAAGTAGCAATTAATATGTCCTTTGTGCTATCCACTGACTACTAATAGTTTAAATAAATTGAATATTAATTGCTACTTTGCGCTGTATTTTACAGAATTTTTACTTTAAATCTCGTTACCCAATTTTGACTTACACCACTTTTGCTCTGAATGGCTCATTTCAAGAAATCTTTCTTTGGATATGATTATTTGTTTTCGAAATATTCGTATGCCACATTTCTCAGTTCTTAATTATTTCTTGAAAATTTTGTTCTTGACAAAATATGTCTTTTCTTTTCTTCTTCTTCTTCTTCTTCTTCTTCTTCTTCTTCTTCTTCTTAATTCGCTCCTCTGGTATCTTTCGATGTCGAGATTACGAGAGCCCTCAATATATGGTAGGGGGAGAGTCGGGTAGTATCGGACATTGGGTAATATCGGGCAGTGCATTTCTTTCATCTACCACCATATGGTAGTACCTGAATGACATGGTTACGTTTCTCTATGCGACATCACAGAAACGTAACCATGTCAATCAGGTACTATCATCTTGTGGTAGATGAAAGAAGCTCACTGTCTGATATTACCCGATGTCCGATATTACCCGACTCTCCCCTACTCCTATCCGTAGTTACGGTGTCTGTCTTTCTCATAGTCCTCTCTCCTGCAGTGTCTCTCTTCTTTCGAAATGAAAAAAAAAGAGATCAAGCGAAGTGTCTCAGTGGCAACACACTAGACTTGCATTCGGAAGGTCGTAGTTCAAATTCCATTATTGGCCAGTCTGATTGAGGGTTTTCATTGTTTCCCTCTGTCACAAAGGCAAATGCCGGATTGGGAATTTACATACCATGAATCATCACCGCCTTAATCACCATTATCATCATCATAATTATTAAAATTTAAATAAGTTATAATAAATACAAACCATATAAATATAACATAAATGACAATAGAAACAAAGTCACAACAACAGTCCACGACCCCCTGATACACCGAAAGATCGTACACAGCGATATGACCTAGATGTTAAAAAAGCGTGTATAAATAAACTTAACAAGAAATTAATATGTTTAATATCATTGAAGGTTTATTCGTAGAGATGGTCAGTAATGAGCAAACGTGTAGGTAAGTATTTGTTCATTGTCAGTAAATCTGTCAAATCTGTGAGGTCGCGTCGCTCTTCAATGCCGATGTGCGACTTGTAACAGTTTTGTTGTACTCAAACGTGGTGACTGGCACCGGGCCAGACTTCGATTCCCTCAAACCCCGACCCTCTGTGAAAATTAGGTTCCCTTCCCAGACATGGAGGCTGGTTTATAACCGTCCGGAGTAAAGGGTCGATTGTTGCGATAGGACACGGTTTTGTCGCTTGCAAATTATATTTTCACAGTATTGATTTAACCTCTAGCCACAACCGAACTGGGCTCTAGCATACAACCAGCGACGTGAAATAGACATATTAATCTTCTCTTTCCTCATGCCCAAATTTCGTTAGCAATTAACAAAATTACATTGTGAAATAGAAATTACAAGCATTTGTAATCTTTTACTTGTAATTTGTAAATTGTTATTTCTAATTACCGATAGTAAACAGTGTGAAACGAGCCTCATTTTTGTTTAATGGACAGATCTCTGAAGGTCGCTCGACACTCCAAAGGGGAAATTAAAAAGAAAAGTAGGTCAGTAAATTCCATAGTATCAGGAAGTCAAATAAAACGAAAATATCGACACTTTTTCCAGTTAAATTCTTCACTTCTGTTTTTGAACAATAAAAATGTAATTTAAAAGGGTTCACTTTCAAACTTCTGATTTCGCAAGAACGACAGTAGGAGCTTCTATGTTTAATTACCTCGGAAATGTACAGAGTGGCACAAAGTCCCGTTACCTTATGTAAATACCTCAAATATACACACTATATAATTTCGGTTATAAGAAGGAAACAGGCAAAATTGAAATTCTTACAGGATCCAGTTGAGGAGAAGAGAGATAATTATTTCAATGAAAGACGGGAAGCAAGTCGTACACTTAGGAATAAAAAGAGAGGTTACTTGAAGGAAAAACTGAATGAGGTAGAAACAAATAGTAAGAATAAAAACATTCGAGATTTATATAAGGGTATAAAGGAATTTAAGAACGGATATCAGCCAAGGGTAAACGTGATCAAGGATGAGAATGGTGACTTGCTTGCAGACTCTTCATCAATCCTAAACAGATGGAAAAACTATTTTGCGCAACTACTAAATGTACATAGGCCAAATAGAAATGATCGGGACGAAATTGAAATACAAACTGCTGAGCCATTTATACCCGAACCCACACTTTCAGAAGTCGAAATTGCGATAGAAAATCTGAAAAAGTACAAATCTCCAGGTATCGATCAAATTCCAGCAGAATTAATACAAGAGGGTGGGAGTGCATTATATAGCGAAATTTATAAACTTGTACTTGCTATTTGGGAAAAGGAAATTGTACCAGAACAATGGAAGGAGTCCATAATTGTACCTATTTTTAAAAAGGGGGACAAAACCAACTGTGGTAACTTTCGAGGAACATCACTTTTGTTGATGTCGTACAAAATGTTGTCCAATATTCTTTTGAGAAGATTAACTCCGTACGTAGATGAAATTATTGGGGATCATCAGTGCGGTTTTCGGCTTAATAGATCGACTATTGATCGGATTTTTTGTATTCGACAGATAATGGAGAAAAAATGGGAGTATAAGGGTACAGTACATCAGTTATTCATAGATTTCAAAAAGGCTTATGACTCGGTTAAGAGGGAAGTATTATATGATATTCTTATTGAATTTGGTATTCCCAAGAAACTAGTTCGATTAATTAAAATGTGTCTCAGTGAAACATACAGCAGAATCCGTATAGGTCAGTTTCTATCTGATGCTTTTCCAATTCACTGCGGACTAAAGCAGGGAGATGCACTATCACCTTTACTTTTTGACTTCGCTCTAGAATATGCCATTAGGAAAGTTCAGGATAACAGGCAGGGTTTGGAATTGAACGGGTTACATCAGCTTCTTGTCTATGCGGATGACGTGAATATGTTAGGAGAAAATCCACAAACGATTAGGGAAAACACGGAAATTTTACTTGAAGCAAGTAAAGCGATCGGTTTGGAAGTAAATCCCGAAAAGACAAAGTATATGATTATGTCTCGTGACCAGAATATTGTACGAAATGGAATTATAAAAATTGGAGATTTATCCTTCGAAGAGGTGGAAAAATTCAAATATCTTGGAGCAACAGTAACAAATATAAATGACACTCGGGAGGAAATTAAACGCAGAATAAATATGGGAAATGCGTGTTATTATTCGGTTGAGAAGCTCTTATCATCCAGTCTGCTGTCCAAAAATCTGAAAGTTAGAATTTATAAAACAGTTATATTACCGGTTCTTCTGTATGGTTGTGAAACTTGGACTCTCACTCTGAGAGAGGAACATAGGTTCAGGGTGTTTGAGAATAAGGTGCTTAGGAAAATATTTGGGGCTAAGCGGGATGAAGTTACAGGAGAATGGAGAAAGTTACACAACACAGAACTGCACGCATTGTATTCTTCACCTGACATAATTAGGAACATTAAATCCAGACGTTTGAGATGGGCAGGGCATGTAGCACGTATGGGCGAATCCAGAAATGCATATAGAGTGTTAGTTGGGAGACCGGAGGGAAAAAGACCTTTAGGGAGGCCGAGACGTAGATGGGAGGATAATATTAAAATGGATTTGAGGGAGGTGGGGTATGATGATAGAGACTGGATTAATCTTGCACAGGATAGGAACCACTGGCGGGCTTATGTGAGGGCGGCAATGAACCTTCGGGTTCCTTAAAAGCCATTTGTAAGTAAGTAAGTAATGCAGACATACATCCTCTTTACACTAACTGTGTGTCCTAAGTGCCCAACGGGCCAGTATGTCCCCCATCATTTTCCTCACACAAAATAATGCGTCACCTCAGCATTGCTGATGTAGCTTCGCACGGCGTCCTTCAATTCATTAATGGTATCGTATCGTTCCTGTGCAACAATGCTCCTGATGAAACTTCACAGCGCATTGACACAGGTTGTGAGGTTCATTATGCCATTTTCGTGCATAAGTACTCAATGAGTTGTTTCCACAACTCTGGATTGGCCGTGGGTCACCCTTTTTACCAGCTCCTCTCGATTGGCCACCTCGCAGCCCTGACTTCACAATCTGTGATAATGCGCTGAGAGGTTTCATCAAGAGCATTGTTGCATAGGAACGGTACGAGACCAATTGAAGGTCTCCGTCCGTCGTTCTTTCCAACAGATTACACCAGCAATGCTGTGGCGAATGTCACACCGAACCTGACGATGCATTATTTTTGAGAGGAGAATGCACACTTAGGACACACAGTTAGTGAAAAGTGGGTGTATGTCTGCATTATTACCGGAATTACGTAAATAGTGTGTATATTTGAGGTATTTATAGGATGTCACGGGACTTTGTGCCCAACCTGTGCTATACCTACATACCTTACTGCTATCAGAAAGCTCTTCGAAAATCTTGAGAGAATTATTTGAATAAGACCTGCAATTGCAATGTGAGCTATGTCTTCAACGTTAATATTTGTAACACATGAGTGTCCACATGTGAAATAGAAGTTGCTGATGCGTTCATCCTATAAACATCAGTTTTTTGTGTCGTCGCTTCACTTTGTCGTCGTCACGATGCGTCATCTAGTTCACGCAATGTTTCAATCTACACCAAATGGCCTTCATTTTTTTTTAATTTCATAACAGCGTAAGTCTTAAAAATTGTTCTAAATTAACAAATACACGAAGAAGCCGACCCTTATATACGCAACTGTTATAAGTGTATCTTCGACGCTGCTTATAGACCGCAGTTTTGAGTTTCGAATTCCGTGTACAGAATGGACGACTGTTGATGTGATGCTCCGTTGTCTTTGAGGTGGAGAGCAGGAGTAATGGTGACCACATGTCTCATTATCCGCCAGAGAGATGATCGAGACGCAGGGAAACACAGCTTCTCTTTGGCTTTTTTTAAATACGCCATTCAAACTTGGAATGCAACCTTCTCCACACAAACTTAAAATAATCCTTCTTAGGCCCAATTGTATAAAACTCCCTGACTAAAGATCAATTTTGATCGAAGATCGGAAAGTGAACCGAGTTCAGACACTTCTTCTATTGTATAAAACTTTCCTGCGATCAAATTACCTAGGTTCAAATGCAATCTAAGTTCACGTGAAAAGGACTTGGCAACATCGCATAAACAGGTGAAGTATGTGATGCGCGGGCCATGTTGTACAGGTTTGTTCAGTATAGCCAATTTAGCGACTTAACTCTTTCGACCACAATTTTTTTAACTTTTATATTGCTTAAATAGGGATTTAGCGACCTTTTTAGCACCTCATAGTGACAAAATTTAATCTTTCTTTGTTGATAATAAGAAATCTAGCGACTTTCTAACTTCTTTTTGGCGACTTTCCGCACACTCTGTTGGAGACACTGGTTTGTTTTGTGCATTGTAAATAATGGCGGACAATAAGAAGAAGATTGACCGTTCTCCAAATTGTTATGTTATGGTGTTTGATACTGCTAAACATAATAAAGCTTTATAAAACGACAATTTTCGTTTAATAATAAAGTTAATTGAAAATTTATGAATGTACCTATCATATCTATGAATAATTAATGATTGTTATAAACATAATATAATTATATGTTATGTTATTTGATACTGCTGAACACGATAAAGCCTTATAAAATATAAGAATCTTTGTATATTAAGGCAGAAATTGAAATATATACCATATATATTAATAATAATGGTTATTATTTTTGCGCGATCTGCCACTCGTATACTTAAAACAGAAAAGAAATAACTGAACTTCGATCATCTAACTTAATCGGAGAAATTTCTTCAGTGTAAAGTTGACTTTAGTTTAAGACAAATTAATCTCAGATTAGACTTTATACAACACAAAATTCAAAGTTCAGCTAGAACGAGGATCAATTTAACCTCTGATCTAAGATTAAATTGTTTATATAATCGGCCCTTAATGTTTAACTGTCGAAATTAGCTATATTATTTTCAGAGAAATCCCGCTGCCGTTTTTTCGTTGGACTTTTCAATTCGCCTGTTTGTTTCTCCAAGAATTCTACCTTTCACTAATTCCAGTCGCTTTAACAGTTCTTTCATACACTTAGTTATTGATATCATAGGTTTACCGCACCTCGCATCGTTGTATTCTTTCTGAAAATACTCGTGAACCCGGTATGTAAGCTCTTTATTTTCGGAACGAATATAGTTCTCTCTTCTCCCAATTAAATAAGACACTACAATAAGCACAACATAAAACTTACACCTAAGATTGCCATTGTTCACAAGACCACGATTCACATCAAACTACTTTAAATAGCAAACTGGTTATGGCTGTAGCATCTGTATGCAGTAGGAACTACAGAAACATCAGCGACTTTATTTCAATCCTTCCTATGCCTGCATCACAAATAGTAACGTGCAAATTTTCCAGGGAAATGGTCAAGTAGCCTCTTAAGGCAATTAGGTCAACCCTCTATATTCGTGAAACACACTTATAGATTGACTTAAAATACTGGTCTCTCTGACCGTGTGGTCAGCACGATGCAGAGCCCCGCGAAGACGTCACAGAACACATACAAGGCAAGAGGAGAAAACTCCCAGTCTCTCGTGGAATTGAAATAAATCTCGGCTCTGATGTAGAATCGAACACAGACTGCTTGGTTGGAAAGCTCATTAGCTATCCGCTGAGTTACGTTGTGTATTACAGGTCAAAAATTTTAAATATGCCTCCTCAACTTGATAGAAACACTGCAAAAAACCATGTGACATCACATTTGCGATCTGTTTCGATTATACGTTGCTCTTAGGTGTAGAAGAATGAAAGCTCTCGATCAGTGTTTGAAAAATCGCTTTCTAAGTGCTAAGAAAGCATCAGCAATACCCAGAATAGCGCAATTCCCTGTTCACGCTACCAGAAGAGACACGCAGGACATTTCACGAGAAAAGCACATCCAGTCCTAGAGGAGGGTAGTAAATCTCCACTTCCTTGACGTTAATCCAATTCGTATTGGCTGAATTGGTAGTTACAAATGTTAACCACCACCATTCTCACTGCTGTCTCCCCCACCCTACAACTTTCATCCTTGCTTCATCCTCTATTCCCACCACCACTACTACCATCGCCGACACCATTTCACTTGTGCCCGGTTGTCCAGTGGTTACCATTCTATAGAGTATAGAACGTTTGGAGTTACCATTGGGTATACAGGCGTCTTTTTTAGCGGACATCCGCCTTCTTTGTAATATAACTTAAATAATTTATTTACGTATTTTCTAAGGTATATAAAATAACAAAAGTATAAATCTACTTCATTTATTCGGTTACTGGAAATACAAATAAACTAATATTTGTCTATTTATAAGCAATATAACGTGTTTATATTTAAAGAAATGCTTAGTTACAGTGTTTAGATTTACTTCTGTTATTTTATATACTTTAGAAAATACGTCTTCTAGGAATACGTCTATATACCCAGTAGTATTCTCTAAACTTCGAACACTCAGATCCTAGGTTCGTGGGTTCAAGCCCACCCGAGAGCCATGGATTTTAAAGGGAGATAAAGTCCTAAGCATGGCTTTCTTCGGAGGGAAATGAAGCTGTGGTCTCCGTGTCGTAGATTTACTGTGTGTAAACGAATCGTGTATTACTAACTTCCTAGTGCAGAGTGAGGTAGAAACTGTTCCTTTTCTCTCTTTCGCGGCACTCCTGCTATCGCAACGTATCAAAAAGGGAAATGTTAATGAGACAAGTCGAAACCTCCCCTTAAACTTTGCACACAGAGCTTCACATCAGATAGACAAATATAAAACAAAAATAGCTGTTCATACTAACTGTAAGTGTGTGTAAATCTACTTGTAATATCGTCTCTGGCGACGCGCGGTGGGGGGGGGTGATTAGGGAAGAGCAGAATTACCTACTTCGAAGCCTAGATAGCGAATTTTAGCGTAGTCAGGTGGTGTGGATTGAGAATGTGCCTAGCTGGGAGGGAGGGGGTGAGCTATGAGCACCATCTATTCAAGGCCGGGAGTATATTTTCGATTCTTTTATTCAAACTATAAATTCGCAATCTTATATTAATGTGGGCAGCTCATTTTCCCTATTTGTGTATTAGCTTTGGAGATCTAAGGATTCACGCAGTTTGAAGGGAGTCTTGTACGTAAGTTCATTAATGATTCCTTTATAAATAGAGAAAAGTATATTGAACGAAAGGCATGCTCGTGGTTTCTTATAATGTGGTATAAGTTGAAATTTTTATATTAATGCGTTTTATTTGTCTATAATTTTTAATTTGTATTAAGATATCTATATAGTTCACTTTTTATTTTCGGAGGCTAATGAGGGGGCAACTGTTTATGTTGTGTAACTTTATAATAATAATAATAATAATAATAATAATAATAATAATAATGATTTATTTATTTGGATGTTGATAAAATTATCATTCAGCAAATCAAGCTTTCAGGTATAAGTTAACTCCCTGTAAAGTTGATTTGAATAATTTCGAGGAAAAGATTGTTCCGGGGCCGGGCATCGAACCCGGGACCTTTGGTTAAACGTATCAACGCTCTACTAACTGAGCTACCCGGGAACTCTATACCAGATATCGATCCAATTTTTCCCTCTATATCCACAGACCTCAAAGTGGGCTGACAGCCGTCAAGCAACCAACATTGAGTGCACACTAACTCTGAGTGACTTAAATTGTGGTTTTCTGTTAACGAGCAGTGACGTATATTATGCAAATCAAGCTTTCAGGTATAACTCCCTGTAAAGTTGATTTGAATAATTTCGAGGAAAAAATTATTCCGGGACCGGGCATCGAACTCGGGACCTATGGTTAAACGTACCAACTTTCACTGTTCGTTAACAGAAAACCACAATTTAAGTCACACAGAGTTAGTGTGCACTCAATGTTGGTTGCTTGAAGGCTGTCAGCCCACTTTGAGGTCTGTGGATATACAGGAAAAAATTGGATCGGTGTCTGGTAGAGTTCCCGGGTAGCTCAGTTGGTAAAGCGTTGGTACGTTTAACCGAAGGTCCCGGGTTCGATGTCCGGCCCCGGAACAATGTTTCCCTCGAAATTATTCAAAATTATCATTGATTATTGCTCGTTTTCTTTATTTCACTATATATTTTTTTTATTCAACTGTGTTTGTATATCTTGTTACATCGATTGGTTGGTGGTGTTATATTCAACGCTTTAACTTTCCGATCCATGGGTAAAGTAAGAGTTTCAGCTGGCAAGCTTGTGATCGCGTGTATTTTTGTGGTCGCACTCGTTTCTGAGACCATGCGACCAATATCACTGGCTCTACTCACGCATATGTACTTATTATTGTTATTAGTAAACCAGCGAAGAGCAGGAGTAAAGATTGAAAGCTAATCTATGTTTTATCACAGTTATTTTGTAGTAAAGATAATAAATTAAATTTCATTATTTGTAAGACTATAAGCACACGTTACACATAAATGTTACACAACCACTGGAATAAATCGTAGCCAGAGTTACGGGCCAAGGTTATACACTCTATTTTGATAATAAATCGTGACCTAGGTTATTTTGATTTTAATAAATGTAAGAAAAAAAAATAAGCAAATTATTTAGTATTCATGTCCCCTTTTCCTTTTTTCTCTTTCTTAATTTCAATATACTTACTCATTCCAACTTATATTCTGTTCTTGTCTTGATTCTCTACTTTTATCTTCGTAATTATCCCTGTTTTATAATAATTGTTGTATTGGTTTGGTAATTTTATTGAATATTTGTTATGTTCCATTCAGTACAAAATAGCCATTTATAGGAACCGCCTCCGAACATGAACTTGCTTAAATGAATGTGTGCTACTTCCATAATAATGTATTTATTTGGTATTGTATGCAGTGGCGTAGCATGAAATTTTGAGCAGGGAAAGCTAACTGAAGTTGTCTTTCATGTACATATGAGAAAACGTATTACAAAAATATAGTCCTAAAATAAATAGTAGTCAATGTCAAGCCAGCAGTCCGAAGATTGGTTGGAACCTCGTAAGTAACACCAATAAGGCATGACCTCAAATGGTACGTAGTAAAATATGATTTCATGGTTTACACATATCTCTAACAAATAGGCACGGTCATTTGTTTTTTAAATCGCACTTTTGTTCGTAAGTCAGTCTTGATAATAGAATTGTTCTAAAAATTCAAGTAAATTGGTGTCAGGAACTGTTATTTTATTCATTATTTATTATATCAGCCACAATGCACACTAACACTTCAACTGAACACATCTCACGAAAGGGATAATTCGGAAACTAAATTATTTGCAATGTCGAAGCTAGCTTCTTGCGACCAGGGTAGTTTAGTTAGAAAGGGATGGAAAATCTGCGGGGTGGGTTACACAGAAGAATGAATGAAAGAAACCAGTCTGCATGGAAGCTGGTGTGTGCAGGCTTCTTGTTTACTGCTGCATCACGTATCATCTTGAGCTGCCGCATCACAATATTTAACGCATAAATATAAATTCTATTAAAATTAATAAATAATTTTGCTCATAAACTGCAGGTTTATTATGAAATTATTATTAACTGGGAAAGCTGAGCTTTTTAGCTTACATTGACGCTACGCCACTGATTGTATGTGGCAATAAATGCTAAATACATTTTGCACAATATTAAACAGCAAGAACTCACAAGAGGAGGTTCACAATCGGGATCCCCATAAATAAATTCACCTGGACGGTTAACCACTCTCCTTTTTCAAATATTACTACTTTTGGTGTCCCCGTTTCATTATTTCCATTTTCTAAGGCTGAATTCGATGTTCCTCTGTTATATAAACTTCTGTCAATCAATATATTGTTGAAGCTGATAGTACTTTACTTTAATGTAAATTGTGTTCCAATTAAATTCTTAAATATGCCTCAAAATGG
The DNA here is from genome assembly GCF_040183065.1 of Periplaneta americana. Classification (NCBI taxonomy): domain Eukaryota; kingdom Metazoa; phylum Arthropoda; class Insecta; order Blattodea; family Blattidae; genus Periplaneta; species Periplaneta americana. The sequence continues at coordinate 168,305,075 of NC_091118.1, forward strand.
CTACTTTTGGAGTGAATTATTGTGCCATGATCGACTACATATCGATGGCTCAGAACCAGACTGTTCCAAGTCCATTTTACTATTTTTTTCAGAAGAGCTATTTTAAGCTCCTGACATTCAAAGCTTCATGAAACAGTTTGGAATAGCTTCATAGCAACCTTATGGAGAGGAATATTTGATTCCTATATGCAGACAAGAACTGGAACAGAATGAAACACAGATTTCTTTCTTATAAAAAGTTGGACTTAGAACAGTCTGGTTCTCAGCCATCGATATGTCAAGTTTCAGAACTATCCATTAGTTGCAGCTCATTTCTTGCGTAGCTGAACGGATTAAAATGTACACCAATATGTACGATGATCCCGGTTCCACTTCTTCCTTTGTTTTGTTTCATTATTTTCTTTGGATTATGATATTGATAACGATTTTGCTAAATTTTACATTAATTTATGTTAAAGCACATTTGAAGGGTTCAGAGCCATAGTGGGCCAAGCGCCATTTAGTAAAAATGGAGAAAGTAAGGATTAAAATTAAATGAATAGCATAGTTTAATGAAGATTGATATAGAATTTAGTTTTAATGTTCATACTTTATATTAATTACTATATGTTTCATTAAATTACGGTAATCATTTAATTTTAACCCTTGTTTTCTCCATTTTTAATAAATGGCGCTTGGCCCACTATGGCTCTGAATCCTTCATTTATCTTGTGTACCGAGCTAAGAACCTCATAGGTATTGGCGAGAAATGTGCTTAAATATATGCGAAACTCGTTAGTCTCGGCATAATGGTAGTTAAAAATTAAAGAGTAGAGAATTACAAAGCTAAAAATGTGGAAGTGCGAAGATTAGAACCGTTGCCATCACTCATTCTTGCCTGCATTGTTATCCGAATCATTGATGATATGTAGCGATATGTAGGCCTACTCCTAGGATAATCTCAGTCAAAGAGTTTAATTTATTTCATGAAATGGAAGTGAAAAACTTGAATACAAAACAGTTACTTACAAATGGCTTTTAAGGAACCCGCAGGTTCATTGCCGCCCTCACATAAACCCTGCGTCGGTCCCTATCCTGTGCAAGATTAATCCAGTTTCTATCATCATATCCCACCTCCCTCAAATCCATTTTAATATTATCCTCCCATCTACGTCTCGACCTCTCCAAAGGTCTTTTTCCCTCCGGCCTCCCAACTAACACACTATATGCATTTCTGGAATTCCCCCATACCTGCTACATGCCCTGCCCATCTCAAACGTCTGAATTTAATGTTCCTAATTTGTCAGGTGAAGAATACAATGCATGCAGCTCTGCGTTGTGTAACTCTCCATTCTCCTGTAACTTCATCCCTTTTAGTCCCAAATATTTTCCTAAGAACCTTATTCTCAAACACCCTTAATCTCTCTGTTCCTCTCTCAAAGTGAGAGTCCAAGTTTCACAACCATATACAACGACCGGTAGTATACTATTTTATAAATTCTAACTTTCAGATTTTTTGACAGCAGACTAGATGACAGAAGCTTCTCAGCCGAATAATAACACGCATTTCCCGTATTTATTCTGCATTTAATTTCCTCCCGAGTGTCATTTAGATTTGTTAATGTTGCTCCAAGATATTTGAATTTTTCCACCTCTTCGAAAGATAAATCTCCAATTTTTATATTTCCATTTCGTAGAATATATATATATATATATATATATATATATATATTAATTTTTGTACATTGGTACTATCAATTGTGCTTAAATAATTAACATTTAAACAATATGAGACTTGTGGAGAGGGTGACGTCTATTAACGTTCCTCAAAGCATCAACAAATCAGTGTGTCTTTTCCTCTTGAGGCGACGACCAGGCTGTGCAGGGGGCAGGTTCCGAGGAATCTGGTTGATTAAGCTGTTAGAATGTGTTGACAATGTTGTATATAATCGTGTATAGGAAGAATGAAGTAGTCTCTATTTTGGCTAGATCTAGATCTGAATGAAGTGTTTATTTCTGATGTACCATGGTTCTCCAGTGATTATCCTTAGTGCACGATTTTGGAATGTTTGAATACGCTTGATTTGGCTTATAGAAGCCGAACATCGTAGAATATTCTGCTCACGAAACATATTCATACCTATACTTCGTCTTTTCGGGGTTTACTTGCAAACCTATCGCTTTACTTGCAGTTCACAAGTAAATTAAAATGAAAATATAAATTGAGTACAGAAATAGGGAACGTTGAAATTCAAATCAAGAAGCGGGAAAGTCTACAATAAAACATTCAAATAACGGGAAATCCCACTAAAATCGTCTGGCAACCCTAATTGAAACGTCGGGAATGAAACAAGCTCATCTGAATTTGTAGCAGATTGGCTAAGCATTATTCATAGGCTATATTTTGTAAGTAGAATTGGAGTCCTGTTGGTTCAGATGCGTCAAGAGCACCTCATTAATATCACGAAGCGAAGCCGAAGTTTATCAGGAGGACATGTAAGAAAAAGCCAGCCAGCGCAAATAAAATCAATCATAGGAAGAGCGTACGGTAGGCCGCCCGCCCGACCACCTTGTCCAGCGTGGAGTCGGAGCGACTGCGCTGGCACCAAGGCATTGATCCGTCACCGTCTGCATTCAGCGACGGTGAGGCGGCAGCTGGCAGCTGTTTTTTTCTTCGTCTCAGTTAAGTGACATTTTAATGCAGTAAGATTTAAATGTACACCGACCCTCTCTTCGTAATGAGTGTTAATAACAGTGTCGGCTCTCTCGCTTTCCGGAAAGGTACGCATTCTCGCTTCACCTCATGTTGCAACCACAAAACATTTATACTTTTTTGTTATGATTAAGCACATCATACTCTCAAGTTCATTGTCATTTGCTGTGAGGCGTATGGTGAGAGTGTTAGGAGGTGTTTAATGAAGTGACAGTACCAACTTGTGAAATGTTCTGCTAGGAGAAGTAGTAGTTTTAAATGAACAACACAACACGCCATTTAAACTCCGGTCATGAATAAATGTAGCAGATTAGTTAATAAAATTGTAAAAATGATAAATTTAGCTTTAATATAATTGAAGGGAAAATAAGTAATTCATTGACCTTCGGGAATCTCACAATAATGACTTGAGTTTGACAGTGATTGCGCAATGGATATTCGACATTATGAAATACAGTAACACATCTAGTTATTCGTATTTGTAAGTGAAGTTCATGTTTCCATTAAATTATAAAAAAAGTCAAAATGTAATAGTTTGTGTTAGCCTGTACGTAATCACCGTATCTTAATTAGTGTTTTGAGAGGTCAGATTGGCCGACTGAAACGGACTGCAAGAGAGAGTGAAAATATTAATTTTATAAGAAATGTTTATTAATAATAATAATAATAATAATATCATGAGTGCTTGGTTTTAAGGGGGGGGGAGTTGGGGAATTCCCCCTTCTCATTTTTTTCCCAACTTCTGAATTACTCTGTTCATTCTCAACCGGGGAAAGAAAATTCCATACCTCTGAATATATGTTTATTATTATTGTTATTATTATTACTACTACTATTATTATTATTATTGTTATTATTATTATTATTAGGCCTACCACATCGTCATGAATAGCGATATTTGTCATGAAATTGCATTTCCGAAAACTTACTTTTATTTTCTGTTCGGCGGTTAAAACAACTTCTCCTCTAGAATGAATATATATATATATATATATATATATATATATATATATATATATATAGTGAGCTAATTCTGAATGTAGTTTGCAAATACCACCTGAATTTCAATATTAGAAATAAACGTTATCCCTTAATATAAAAATAGTAAAAAAAAAAAGCTAAGGTATTCCCGTAACAGGCCATGAAGGCACTTGGGGGGCATGGAGGTAGAGCCCCATGCTTTCCATGACCTCGGCCCTAGAATGAGGTGGTGTGGTCGGCACCACGCTCTGACCGCCTTTTACCCCCGGGAAAGACCCGGTACTCAATTTTATAGAAGGCTGAGTGAACCTCGGGGCAACGAGAAAAAATCCTGTCACCACCTGGGATCGAACCCCGGACCTTCCAGTCCGCAGCCAGCTGCTCTACCAACTGAGTTACCCGACCGCCAATATAAAAAATAGTAGGTATATTAAAACATTTTAGACTATTTTTAGAACTATGCCAGAAATGCCTACAATTTTTTTCATGTTCTTTTCATTTCATTTACAGTGAAACCTCTCCTTACGGACACCCCCAAGATACGGACACTCCTCATATACGGACAGATTTTTATGTCCCAACTGAAATAATATAGAAATAATGATAAATTTAACTCTCGTTTACGGACACTCTCAGACGCGGACACGGACAGCTGTTTCACAGTCCTAAAGCTTGCTTTACCTGCTGACTGCGGACAGAACTTGGATTTCAAGACCTAATGTGTTACAAAAATGGAAAATTTAGTTTTGAGAACTGTACAGAAATTCCTTAACATGAAAGACGACAACAAGGTTCTCGTAGGCTACCACTAGCCCAGCCGGCTACCTCTTGTTAGCTGGAAGCGGGTGGATAAAGAAAGTCATTAAATTTAACATGTCTGATGGGTCCAAGGTTTCCGCGAAATGTGAAATTGTATTCAGTACATGATGGGATTAGTAGGATTATTCTCTTCACTTCAATCAGTTGTACTGTTTCGAGAGACATGGTACCTGAACGTAAAGGTTAAATTACAGTATTGCATAACTGCAGACCTAGAATAAAATTGCATGGCACAGTACTGTAGTTTCCTTTTTCGGTCTTATCTACTGTAGTTCAAAGTTGGAAAGAATTTACTGTAGTATTGTATACTGTATATTTAGAATTAAACTACAGTAATACATTTCATTTAAAGGGATACATAATGCATATTATAAATTTACTGTTAGATTGGGGAGCCTCCCTCTCAATAAAGGACACCTTCCAGATGCGGACAGATTGTTACGTCCCTTCGATGTCCGTAAATGAGAGGTTTCACTGTATTGTGTTCCATAGATCTTACATTAGCATTGAAGCTTTAAGATGTGGAACAAGTCAAAATTTTTTGGCGAGATTAAGTCAGGTGAGACCGAGGATTCGCCATAGATTACCTGACATTTGTCTTATGGTTAGGGAAAACCTCGGAAAACTCCAACCAGGTAATCAGACCAAACGGGGATCTAACCCAAGCTCGAGCGCAGCTCCGGATCAGCAGGCTAGCGAGTCTCCCGACTGAGCTACGTTGGTGACTCTACAAAAATTACTGTAGACAGCACATAGCAATCAGATTATTAAATTTACTCGTACAACCCTAAACAGTTATTCATCAGTTGAGCTATAAAATGTAATACCTACATAGCAAGTAAGTTAACTGCTTCCAAGTGGATTTAGGTTTTTCTTTCTTCTGATATAAGATATGTATCCCGAAATATTCCTTCGTACTCTTGCTCATTTCCGTTTTTCTTAAGAGCCCTTATCTTACCTCAGATTTAATACTATTGCAATAAATGTTATATACGACAATAACTTTTCTCTTGTATATGTATTAACATTTACTCTCCCCTTCCAGCTCTCTCTTCACCATTGCAGTTTAATAAAATTATTGGTCGTCACATTTTCTTCTCTTTTCCTTTCTTTCTTTTTTCTTTCTTTCGGTTTTGAAATGCGCATTTTTTTTGCACAGCCTCTTCCGTTGACCCTCGTCCATTCAAATTGCTTCAATTCCTCTATTCAATAGCATCTTAACTACAGTATTTCTATAGTTCTTATGTTCTTCATATGACACTGTAAAGGTGCAAAAACAAATTTATATTGCATTCATTTTTTACAGTATTTTTTTTCACTCATTATCCATACTAGTGTCCTGTGATGTTTGAACATGAGGGATGCAACCAAGATATTAAAAATTTCGTCTTATTTCATATGAAAAACTAATAGCAAGATCTATACTAAAATCCTTAAGGGGTTAAAAGATGAGTGAAGGAGAGCGAATATTTGTATAGCAAGGTGAAACAAATACGACAGGCCTCATTCTGCAGAGCGAACATCGGCGAATATCGCGATCTTCGCCATACTCGACAAACTTGAACCGAACATAGCGCCAATAATGCACGACGGTAATCCATACATCGGCTCCATATGTTATGTTATCGCTTCAGATCCCGACAATTTGTTATCCAGATTTGGTTCTAGTTTTTAGAGTCTATCACATTAAATTTTACTCTTACATTTTGTAAAGCGCGCAACTTTAACGTTGCTTGGAAGCCTCTGTCATGGATTTTTAGTTCAAAGTAGGTCTTTGTCATTTATCGTCGTCAATACGATATCTTATGTTCGCTCAGGTGAAGTCACCATGTGTCCGTTTAGTATAGATCGAATAAGCTTAAAAAAAACTTAAGCAAACTTTGTAATGTAGGCCTATGTGAAGATTGGTTATTGTAACTTACAGATATTTCCGAAATCCTAACAATTCTGTTATTTTCTGTTTTATAGGTAATTTGAGTTCATTAGCACCCACATTTAACAAGACTGGGTAGTATTGTTACAACCACTGCTGCCGAACTACCCAACCTAATTTACTAGTCACTGACTAGAGAATAAATTCGTTCCTGCGACCAGATGAATTTCTGCGTCCCTCTGAGGTCATCGAAAAGATCCGCTGGGATTGTAGCAACATGTGTGTATAATATTTGACGTACAAAAATATATAGGCCTACAACTGGCAAAACTCCGTTGTAGGAGGTTACTAAACCTTACCGTTGGAGGCGGAGTCTAGAGTTTCCCTCCATTTGTCTGACAATTAGGAAGGAGGTGAATAGTATATTGTGTTACTGTTTAAGATTGACGCATGCGGAGACCAACGGAGTTTTGTAAGTTGTTCCCCTATAGCATAATTCACTAGCTGCACACCCAGACAAAATCTGTGACTGTGGACAGGCCTTATAAGAGAACTTAGGCTTGCCCTTTCATTCTCGTGATAATAATAATCCTTTTTTTATATCGTAATCATTAAAATGAATATTACGATTGTGAACTTACAGAATCACACTACGTATGTAACGTAATAAAAAAAAAAGAATGGGATGTAACCTAAATGTCAACTACCTGCGAGTAATACATAAAACGTAATGCTGCATCTTTTCATTAGGCCTACTTTTAACTACATGCAAGGTGGAGTTATCTCTTGTTAGAGTGCGCGTGTCAAAGTTTTCATCACTTGTAATGATATGATTATGGGAATGAAAACGCGAGCCATGAATGTCGTTAGTTAATATGTCAAGACTCTTCTGTCGCTCACAGTTCTCCTCGAGGCAACGACATTAATAATAATAATTATTACTTCATACATCTTTATTACTTTTATATTAATGACATTATTATTATTATTATTATTATTATTATTATTATTATTATTATTATTATTATTATTATATCAAAATAGTTATAACACTCAAGTAACATTTTGTCCATTAATAAAACACAAGTAAATTCCAAAAGTTAACGCATACGTACTACTTGAATATTATTGCATCTAATAGTGGTAGTGGTAGTGGTAGTGGTAGTAAACCTACTCTTTTATTTTACGACGCTTTCTACTGCATACGTTCATCGAAATTCAACTTCGACGGGAAGTGCCCGATGAATTTTGTCTATCACGTAACAGGGTAAATCTGTGACACGAGCCTTTCAGCTTTATTTTCCGCCCTAAGGAAGCCATGCTAATGATTTAATCACCCTTTAAAATCCAACGTTGTCCACCGCTATGGAGTAACGGTTAGCATGTCTGACTGTGAAACGACCTGACTTGGGGTTCAGATCCTTGTTGGGACAAGTTACCTGGTTTAGATATTTTCCATGGTTTTTTCTCAACCCTTTGAGATCAAATACTGGGTAACTTTCGGCGCTGAACCCTGGACTCATTTCGCTGGCGTTACCGCCTTCATCTCAATCAGACATTAGATAACCATGGCATTTGATAAAGCGTCTTAAAATAAACAAATTTAAAAAAATTAAATCCGCCGTTCTCCACCAGCTTTGAACTCTTGAACTTCACGGCCTAAGGCCAGTATGATAATCATAAGACCACCAAAGATGATGATATACAATAAAATGAGTGTGTTACATAGTATTCTTGGACATTCTAAGAAATCTGTCTCCATGTAAAGCCATAATGGACATTTATCTTGGTAATAAATTATATCAACGTCATAATGAGGAAAACATATATATTCCCATCTACAGATCTGTTTCGTCAATGGTAGCATTCTTATTGTTATTGTTACTGTTATTATCATTACCATGAAATAATTTACAAGTTGCAAATTTTTTATTACTACCGTATAATATTAAGAACTTTAAATAACTTAAGGAGGCCACAAAAATAAAACACATTCATTCATAGTGTTCTACCCAAGGGCAGGTCTTTCACTGCAAACCCAGCATTCTCCAGTCTTTCCTATTTTCTGCCTTCCTCTTTGTCTCCGCAAATGATCCATATATCTTAATGTCGTCTATCATCTGATATCTTCTTCTGCCACGAACTCTTTTCCCGTTCATCATTTCTTCCAGTGCATCCTTCAGTAGGCAATTTCTTCTTAACCAGTGACCCAGCCAATTCCTTTTCCTCTTTCTGATCAGTTTCAGCATCATTCTTTCTTCATCCACTCTTTCCAACACAGCTTCGTTTCTTACTCTGTCCATTTCACACGCTCCATCCTTCTCCATATTCACATTTCAAATGCTTCTATTCGTTTCTCCTCACTTCGTCGTAATGTCCATGTTTCTGCCCCATACAATGCTACACTCCACACAATTTGCAGTTTTTCTTGGGAAAGGCAATTGCGGTAGCTTCCCGTTGCCTTCCGCACACCGCTCTTTCGCATCTTAAAAGATCCCAGATGGCCCCAGCCTGGAGGTGAGGAGAGTGGATTTAACTAATTAGGCTCTCCGGACTTCACCGAAATTCACCGCAAGGGTTAAATATCAGTTCTATTACGATTTTTGACCCGCTCAAAGGCCGGGAAATCCCAAATAGCCTTTGCCCCTTTTAAACACAATATATTTCTAAAAGCCAGATTCGCGCATCTATTGTTATTGTATTGGTTCGAATTTACCTTCCTAAATATCCTTTACATTTTTTCCGGGACCGTTATTTTATTTTTCCATTGAAGTTTACTTCTCTTACTATTTTTATCTCATTTTCAACAAACTGGTGCACTATACTCTGCGTTTATTGTAATCGAATACTATGGAATTAATTTACATTAAGAACTCGTTGTGTAAAATGGCAGATGACGGATTGCAGATGTCAAGTGTTTCATGTTTAAAGAGTTAAGTTCTGTGATGTTGTTGAGATTACTAGTGGCTTAATAGTGACGCAATCAATTTTCCACTTTTGTTTGATCTTCTCTGCTTCTCTATAATAATTCTGTGTGTCTATTGATTTTCTGTTGCATAGGTGGACTGCAGGTTATTTTAAAGACACTGGCGCGTTTGCTTGTTGTACAGTAATTATTATTATTATTATTATTATTATTATTATTATTATTATTATTATTATTATTATTATTATCAGCAGCAGCAGTTCATGAAGTTTCCGGGTTCGATTCCCGGTAAGGACTCAGGAATTTTTCTTTAAAAGAAATTGTTCTTGTGTTCGTTCGTGGTACGGAACTTAGGTTAAGTTTATATTTAAGACCTCTCCTTGCGCCACATAATCATACATGGTCAGCCTATCATATCATCGGAGTAATGTAATTCTGCCTTCCAGGCTCTCCAACCTCAGGAGAGAAAACAGAAATGTTGAAAGACAACCTGGTGACATTAGACAAAAATTGTTACTAATTCATTAATATAGTGTTCTGCCCAAGATCTTTCACTGCATTTTCTAATCTCCCCTATTTTCATCCTTCCTCTTAGTCTTCGCATACGATTCACATAGTTTCTTAATGTTGCATCATCTGATATCTTCTTCTGCTCCGAACTTTTCTCCCATTCATTATTTCTTCCAGTGCATTCTTCTGTAAGCAGTTTGTTCTTAGCCAGTGACCTAGCCAATTCCTGTTCCTCCTCCTGGTCAATTTCAGCTTCATTTTTTCTTCACTCGCTCTTTCTAGCACTTCATTTCTTTTCCTATCTGTCCATTTCACACTCCCCATTCTTCTCCACATCTATAATTCAAATGCCTTCCAGTCATTTCCCTCACTTCGTCATAATGTCTATGTTTCTGCCCCATACAATGTCATACTCCACACAAAGCATTTCACTAGTTTGTTCCTTAGTTCTGTTCCCAGAGATCCGCAGAATATGCTGCTTTTTCTATTGAAAGGTTTCTTTTTCATTGCGTTCCTTTTGACTTCCTGGCAGCAGCTCATCTTGCTGCTTATAGTAGGCCTACACCCCAAGTATTTGAAGTTGTCTACTTACTCTACTGCCTCATTTCGAATTCGCTAGTTTACCTTCTTTATTTTTCTTTCGATAACCATGGTTTTTATCTTGTTTGCATTTATCTTCATCCCATACTGCTCACAGCTGTCATTTAGCTGCAGTAGCATATCCTTTATTATCATCTCCTCTTCTGCTAGCAACACCATATCAGCAAATGTTCTGCATTTTATTCTTATTCCTCCTAGTATCATCTCTGGGATGTTCTGAAAACAGTTCTTCGCTAAATCTTCCAAGTAGATATTGAACAGGGCACGTGATAAAGATTGTTCTTGTCGTACCCTCTCCCTATTCCACTTCCTTTTGACGTTTCTTCTCCTATCTTTATGACTTGTTATTGCATTTGAAGGTTACTGAATAGCGTGCTCTTTCCATCCACGCCAGTTTTTTTTTTTTTTTTTTTTTTCAGGATCCCCATATTGTGTTGTTTATTGTTCGGAAGATAACAGGTTGCAGGTTCTGGGCCACATAAAGTTTTCTGATGCCAGTTCAGCAGTCTCTTCTGCCTTTTCATTGCCCTTGTTGTCCTCGTGTCATTTATCTCATATGAGAGCGACATCACTCTTAACAACCCCTTCAAGAGTTTATAACACTGTCATACAATTCCTGAAATAATTTCGTGTTTACTCAGGGCTAACAATGTTGCTCTATCGGTACGAATAGGTTGGTTACAAATACCTTGTTCTAGGACTGCTTCGTGCATTATCCCCATTGCATGTGCAGTGTAGAGTTGGTTGATATTAATGTGACATTAATAGACAGAAAATTAGCACCATGATGGCGCTTACGTGACATGTTGCATTTAGAACTTCCAGGCTGGAAATTGTAGAAATCTTAGTGGGAGAAACAGCTGTGAGTCGTTGCTTGCCCCTCGTAGACGGCGGAGGTGGGAGAAACATGAACAATTCCCTCCTAGTTCCATAAAGATGCGAGTCTGGCGACATGTTGACGCGTGAAGTTACTGGTCTGTTTATATACCGACAAAACTTCACATTCCCGTATGCCTTGTAACGAAAATTTCTGTCTCTGGAACAATTTAGCCTACGTATATTATACGGAGAATTTATTTTAACTTCCTATTTACCTCGTCTGTTAGAGAACTAAAATTAACGACTGTTTGTTTCGTGGAGAACAGAATGGATCTGTTGAGATTTCGTTAATAGCATAAGATCAGAGTTAGGTATGTTAAGTGAACGTTTGGAAAAGCATTTTACTAACTTCTGTTAACAACTGTATTTTTATCTATATTACAAAATTTATATTATAACAGAATTAATCACGATAGCATTAAAATAAAATATTGTTTAGATGCACAAAGTATTGAAGGCAAGCAATTATGGCGTGAGACATTTTCCCATCAACCTTTATCCTAGTCATAATATTTTGATGTGTTTTTGAGCTTTCAAGTCAGTACGTCTAAATGTACGAAATCTAAAGTAGATAATGCCTAATCAGCAATTACGTCTAATGAAAAATAAGTCTACAATATATGGGTCAATCAATGAATCAGTGGTATAGTTATTATTATTATTATTATTATTATTATTATTATTAGTATTATTACTACTATTAGTTGGGGTCCACACCTGTGGAGAACGGCTAGCGCGTTTGGCCGCGAACCCAGGTGGCCCGGGTTCGATTCCCGGTTGGGGCAAGTTACCTGGTTGAGGTTTTCTCCGCGGTTTTCCCTCAACCCAATATGAACAAATGCCGGGTAACTTTCGCTGCTGGACCCCGGACTCATTTCACCGGCATTATCACTTTCATCTCATTCAGACGCTAAATAACCTAAGATATTGATAAAGCGTCGTAAAATAACCTACAAAAATAAATAAATAAATATTAGTTGGGGAACTAATAGGCATACTGTACATTAAACAATTTATTATTATTATTATTATTATTATTATTATTATTATTATTATTATTATTATTATTATTATATCGTACTGAAACTAATAGCGCACAAAGAAGTTTAATTATGGGCTAATTCGTACGGATCTATTCTGTGAAGGTAATACTTGATGTGAATAAGACAGTGCAATAAAATTATTTGTTTAACTCAGCCTTTTATCCAAGCCGTAATTCATTCTATAATAGAATTTGGTCTCAATATTTCTTTTGGAGCTAATATTGTAGCCCCTTGCCTGCTTTATTAGCAATTGTTCATTTTTCTGACTGCGTTCGAATATTATGTAATTAATTTGTAGGAATAGGCCTATATTTATTATATTAAGCAGACATATAAATTACTGAACAGTAAAACATATTTCAAAGATGTAATAATCAATTCGATTGAAGACAAACATAGAATATATTCTGTCGATAGAATCTTTTGCGAACGTCAGTTGTAACTTCATGTATTCAGAACATTTGCTGATTTACAGCATACATGTTTATACCAACATTTCCACTGTTGTGCGATAGCCTTGCAGGTGAAACACTCAAAACTAGATTTTGTAAGGGCTTGAAAGATTAAGTGGATCATCAAACTCCATCTCGCCAACAACACAAATTAAATTACGTGTACGTGATGAGCATTGCAACGTTAAGGTAAATTATTGTGTTGTACAACTTTGTTCATGTTCCTCTTCATACGCCTTTGCTCTTTTCGTAACATCAAAGATGGTGTGGTGGTTAATGGATCTAGTTTTATAGTCTATACTTGGTCTTCCTTATACTCTATTGAATTGATCATTCTCGAACCACCGTTTATTGTCGCACATTCGTGTCGAAATAGGAATTGATAACGTGGACTGTTTCAAGAACACGTCATTTCGAAGGTTGAGCGTAAACTGATAGATTGAATTCGAATAACTTAATATAATAATGGACATGTTATGTAATTGTTCAGTTGAATTGAATCATAAATGATACAGATTAACTATGTTATGAGAACTGAGAATGTGCAACTGAAAAGGGGAGAGAGGAGGAACGAGGGGAGAAAAATCACGATGTGCTGACGAAGAGCTTTGGCAGCAAGTGCTAAAAATTGCTAAAAAAATTCCTAGAAATCGAGAAGAATGTAATATAAAGTGAAACATTTCAGAGGTAAATATCAGAAAATATGTCTTTTTAAGTTACATTGCTTCGGTGCAAGAGGCTCTTACCTAATGGTTTTTATGGATGATAATAATAATAATAATAATAATAATAATAATAATAATGTTTTATTGCAAAATGCGCAGCTTTTTCACCCTCGCTTGATAACGTAGGAACATTCAACCTTCAAGCCTTCGGGTTTTTTAAATTACAAAAATAATATGAAAATGTCACGATAATACGTTCATTTTCGATATTTGTGGTTTAAAAATACGTTTTATTGTAACGATGATAAAAAAATTAATTTCGTAAAGTAACCTGTTTTTACACTGAATTATGTGGACATATTTGCATTTAATATTTACGACTGAATTTAAATGGAAAATAAGGACAATATAAATTAATTTTCTTTACTCGAAACATAACGATAACGTATTTAAATTCTTTACGATAAATGGTACGAAACAGCGATTTTCTCTGAATAAGGTTAGAATATTTCGTTTGCGGTTTCTTTTTTACATAAGATCAATCCTAAGCAATTTGGACCGCATATTCCCAGATGTCATCCTGTGTGTTTTAAATGCTGAGATGTTTCATACCGAAAGCTTTTTTTAGACATACGATTTGCATTAATAATTCATCCATTCATAGTTTTCTGCCAAGGGCAGGTCATTTACTGCAAACCCAGCATTCTGCACTCTTTCCTATTCCTGCCTTCCTCTTAGTCTCTGCATATGATCCACATATCTTAATGTCGTCTATCATCTGATATCTTCTTCTGCCCCGAACTTTTCTTCCATTCACTATTTCTTCCAGTACATCCTTCATTAAGCAGTTTCTTTTCAGCCAGTGATCCATCCAATTACTTTTTCTCTTCATGATCAGTTTCAGCAACATTCTTTCTTCACCCACTCTTTCCAACACAGCTTCATTTCTTGCTCTGTCATATGCTCCATTCTTCTCCATATCCACATTTCAAATCCTTTAGTCGCTTCTCTTCACTTCGTCGTAATGTTGCATTAATAAGTGAATAGAAATTATCATTAATAAAAACGAAGAACATCTCAAGAATTATGTGGGCTCTTTTAATATTTTTTTCAGTACACCGTAGATAGCACTAGTTCGTCCAGGATATTTTACAATTGTGTGTGATAAAATATGTTCTACTACAAAAACACACTCATTAGTTCTTTTCATGAAAGCAAACGACATGTTTATATTACATCCAAGGTTGTACAGATATTTAGATTAATGCAGGGATACAGAACTCACAGAGAGAGAGGTGGAAGCATGGGGAAAGCATTGGTTCCCCTTCCACAGTCCACCGGAGTTGAATGACGTCTCTGTGACTCGTCGACATTCATGTGGCGGATTACAACAAACTCGTGCTCACGAAAAAAAATGACGAATGTATTTCCGGCAACAATAATTATAATAATAAACTGTTAACATATTAGACAACGTGCTTTGTGATAATTTTGAATACAGAAGTATTCATTTTCCCCATTCCGCTTTAAACTGGTACTTTTCGACCGAAATTGCTTCGAATTCCACCTCTCGACAGTGAATATAAATCTGTACACTGTCATGTGGATGACGTGTGGCCTTGAGGGAAGGGATGAATGACGTAGTTCGGCTTGTGACGTATGTCACAATTGGCGCTCAGTTCTGCATAGCTGGATTAATACTTTTATGCAAGAGAACATCTTTTCCGTTTTGCTTCATTATTTTTTTCTTAACTTTATTTTTCTCCTGTTTCTGTACTTTAGTTTTGTTTCTTATTTTCCTTAATTCATACGCATTTTCGAGACTAATCTATCTTCTTCTTGCTTACAGCTCCATTTTCAGAATGGAAGTGTCGGTAACGAAGAATTCTCTGCAGCCTCAGTTCTTGCTAGACTTGGTGTGACAATTGATGCTCATGGAAGTCTAGTAAGAGAGAGGCCGTCTTCCCTGCTGAGTGGTGGACTCGTCCTTAACAACAAGGAGAATGTCATGGAGGAACCCAAAGAAGAGGATGAAAAGAAAACGGCAGAGGTACATCAGCTAGATTACTTGTCTTTTCTCGGAGGAAGCTTTAGTGTTGATGAAATGGGACATGGAAGTGGAGCAACATAAATCACAGTAACGATTTTCCAGTCATCTGTTTTCACTGGGAGCTGATTTACATTTTATGATATAGGAGTTATATGTACAAACACTACCATTCACTGGCAGGACGGAATATCTGGGATGTCTGTCGTATCGTCCATCTTATATAGTTTTCACAATTTATAAAGATGTTATTTCTTCTTTCCATCGCCATTTGGATTTCCCACAGTTTTACCATTTGTTAGGTCTGTTTATCAGTATGTTGAAGCCATTGCAATGATATTTTTGTATATTTCTCCTGATGTGTTTAAATTTAAATCTTGCTGCTCAGATACTTATATTTCTTTGATGAACTGAACGCGTGAACCCTACAAGCGATTTTACACGGCACATTTTTAAGTTCTTTCCATTTGTCGACTTTCTTCTTTATTTAAAATTTAAATGTTGCTCCTTATTTCAATGTTGCTTTTAGACATTGTACTTCAGTTCACTGGCACATGAAATGCTAGTGTCCTTTATGTGTACCTTCGTATATTCGTTAGTGAAATCTGTAGATCTTACATTAACGCATCTAGTGGCAAACACAACCATTATTTTGAGTGCGTCCCGGACCACTTTCTAAAACAGCCACTGATGCTATGTTACCAGTATTGTATCACGAGAGAAAAAAAGTTATTTTCTTCAGTTTAGAAATTAATGAAAGCATTTTGAAATTTTAACAGCAATCAAGGGCCAAAAACGACGAGGACAACTCTTCAGAAGAAGACGGGGAGAATGGAGGAGGTGGAGATTCAAAGATGACAAACAGCGGGACTCAGACTCATCAGGGGATAGAGTCTACAGAAGCACACAACCTTTCTGCCCTGTATCACGGGACGTGGCCTGTGGAGAGGACTTTGTGGCACAGCGGCCCCAGCAGCATAGGGGGAACTAGTGGAAGCAAGAGCATCAGTCAGGTAATCTCAACATTAAGATAATATTTACGAAGTTTCCTTTTACATTTCATTAGAAACCTTCCATAATTTGCTGTTCTTCAGTAGCATGACAAAACGAATGATGTAATCTCTGCAAGAATTAATTTTATTGGTACTCTCTCACATGAAATTCAACATAGTGCTGCAGAGAGGAAGTGAGCTATTTCAAAAAATTAAAAAAAGCTGCGAGTGCCATAAGTATAGTTCTTTCCTTAGTTCATGCTTAGTTAATTTACTTAACAGATCAAAATATGATCTTGCTTCTCATTAGAAAGTTATTTGTCTTATATAGAGTGTTAGGAATTTACGTGTAAATATTTTAGTAGTAATCGAGTGTAGTATATTGTACTACATTATGTAAAGAATTTGTCAATCTTCGAAGTTATTTTTAGACATGAAAAAATGCCAAGATTTTAGGTTCACTAATTCTTTCAGATGATTTGCTTTTCCTATGAACGCCTGGCTAGTTACGCGGAGGTTCAGGCTTGTGGGGGTTGACTATCATGCAGAAGGTCTTTGTACTTTAACAGGTAACCAAATAATTTAACGTGCATCCAAATACAAACACGTTTTGTGATACCTTTTAGATAACACATGGGGTAAAATTCATTGTTTATTTTGTACTGTAATACGTTCGAATTTCGAATACAACCAACATTTTTATTCTCATAAAGATGGTAGACCGCAGTAGAACAAAAGCATTGAAAGTAATGTTACCTAAAATAAAAATGGCTTTATAAGCGATGTGGCATTTACTTCTAAACTATCACGAAAGAAAAAAGAAATTGACATTTGAAAATAGTTGTTATTCAAATAAAAGAAATATACGAAATAAAATAATATCTCTCAATTGTTAACGGAAGTTAATATTTTTTAACTTGTGTAGGCATTTTTTGTAGAAAAATTGTGTCACATTACAAAAGGAAACAATGTCATCTTGCGGTTCACGATACACGATAGTACATATTAGTCTAAACTGACAGGTGTTTCACAGTATGATTATTCAAATCATCAGACCGTAAATACGTGACACATTTATGAAAAAACTTATTAGAGCAAAAAAAAAAAAAAGTAAATCGGACGTTGTTTAAAATGCATTTTTCTTAAACAAATATTAAAATACTTGCACTATACCCCTAACACTCTGTATACATTCGAAAAAAGTCGTATACACTGAATTAATGGTAAAGTTGGTGGAATTGCTATATACTGTAAATAAAATTAATGCACTAAGTAAATATACGAATTATTATATTTTGAATAAATCAATGTTCTTTTCATCTAACGAAAATAAGACAAGACAAATGTTTTGAATTCTACAAAGCTTGTTGGCACTTTTAGCAAATTTTCTACCTGTTACTAAGGAACAAAATAGATAGTGGGAAGATCTTTATGTACAGGGAGAGTATATCTCTTGAGACTGCACCCAACTGTTACATAGGGACCGACTGTGTACTTTTGGGGAGCACGATTAGTGGGGAGAGAGGAACCGAAGGGGAAACTGCAGGATGCTGAGGAAATGCATCTAGGGCTTGCAGCATACTTGGTCCCCTCATCCAGGATCTGTGTGTTGAATAGATTCACTGTTATTTTTAGTTTGATGTTTTATAATGCTGAAATACAGTACAACAATATTTATGAATATTTTGAAAATAATACACTTTCATTGTTTCTTTTTTCCCATAAAGAAAAAGGTGGTGGAACTCTGTGTAAAAATTTACTGGAGTGGACAGGAAGATGATTAGGCTTACTGTCCAGTTTAGCAGGAATTCAAGATCTAAATAGAGTTCATAAAAATCATGTCAAAAACATAATGAACTTTATTTATTTTCAATCTTAATGCACCTTTTAGAATAAATGCAGTTTAAATCCATGTTAACTATAAACTGACTCAATTTGGGTTAACAGAATAATAGATTAGTTTGTAACAAAGGCTTGTACTAAACTATTTATTGGTACCCAGAGTATTAAAGGATTTTCCACAGCTTAGCCATTTCTTCAGTATTTTGGCCTTACCTGTTACAGTCTTTCCTTATGACGTCTGTTGCAGCATGATGGTCTTTTAGCAACCAAGATTTAACATGTGGTGTAGGTTTCCGCGGCTGCTGTTCATAGGTTATTGGGTTATGAGTTTCTGGGCCTGTGCCACGTTGTCTCAGTTGTTAGAGCTAACGTTATCCACAGCTGTGAGGATGACCACAGCAGGATGATCTAAACGTTAGCTCTAGCAACTGAGACAATGCGGCAGAAGCCCGGAAACTCACAACTCAAGATTTAACATACTTCCTCCACTCTGATTTCGCCTTCGCCTTTCTATTGTTGTGTCTACAATAAATCGTAGATCATGGTCGTGACTACAACACATCATATCATGATCCTGAGGTCATACAACTACAAAAGTTGGGTGTGTGTAGTATAGAGATTTGATGATATGTTATGTCAGTGTCACTTCACTACCTAAGCACACAGTAAAGTGAATGTGTGAGTAAATAATGTATGTCGTGTATTTGTGATAGGATGTGTCGAGCGTGATGAGCTTCACTTCGAGTGTGGGCTCAGGAAGTGGCTGCATAATGCCTGACGAAGTATCGGTAGCACGACGCACCTACAGCCAGCAGCAGTTGGGAGCCAAAGTGGAGATGGTGTACAGTCTTCTGTCCATGCTTGGCACCCACGACCGACAGGACATGAGCAAAACACTCCTGGCGATGAGCAGTTCCCCTGACAGTTGTGTTGCTATGAGACAGTCAGGTAAGTTCAGCTGATGAAGATTCTTTCTTTTTTTTTAGTTAGGTCATTGACCTGTTGGTTTCCAGAGGTGAAATGTCACTATAACGACAGCATTTAGTCAGTCTTTCCAGTATTTTTGTTTGGTGATTTTTTAAAGCACCGTATTCCAATTGAAGAGTACAGGGGAAAAACCTGATGTCACGTTTCACTGTTTTTATAGGAGAGCGTCCACACTTGTGGAGTAATGGTCAGCGCATCTGGCTGCGAAACCAGGTGACCCGGGTTCGAATCCCGGTCGGGGCAAGTTACCTGATTGAGGTTTTTTCCGGGGTTTTCCCTCAACCCAGTACGAGCAAATGCTAGGTAACTTTCGTTGCTGGACCTTGGACTCATTTCACCGGCATTATCACATTCATTTCATTCAGACGCTAAATAACCTAAGATGTTGATATAGCATCGTAAAATAACCCAATCAAATAAAAATAAATATAGGAGAGCAAGTTCAAAGTTTCAAGACCCTTATATTCTATTGTCTTTGGGTTATCATTTTTCAAATTTCTTTGGACTAATGAAGAATAATAATTCTGTACACTACCTGCCTAATCTACACTAATTGAGCTATTACGTTACATCTAAAACAGAAAATCGATAATTTGGACTTGTAAAATTTTTCCCCTGTGCTCTTCAATTTTGAAATCATATTTACACCCATTTCTTGACTGCTTGCATTTTGCAAGTTTCTTTTATATGAGTGTTACTTCATCATTATTATTAGCGCTTCAGCCTGATGAGTGTCTCAGCTTCCTTCATAATTCTCCTATATTACTGTCTATCCTTAGTGACCATCCACCAGCTCCTAACTCCCAGCTTGTTTAAATTTTCCTCTACACTACCCACCCAATCTGGGCCGCCCAACTTTACTTCTCTCATCTGGCTTGAAATTCATTATTCTTTTGAGCATTGCATTATCGTCCATCTTTTGCTTATGTACTGCCATCGTAATCTTGCAACTTTGTGATTTATAGAACTGATACATTATCCTGTAGTTCTATAGCCCTTTGAGTCTAGCCTCAGCTTTTCGACAGATGCCCATTCTCCTTGGTCCAGCCTTATTCTTCCATCTTTTCACTCCTAGTTGTTTCAAGTCTTGTTCCACACCAGTCCTTAGGACTGCTCTTCAAGCACGTGATTCATTGCTTGGTGCCACCATATCGATTTGGCTATGGCATCCAGTTCTGATGGAGTCTGTGTGAACAGGAACACTCTTCCGTCACTTTGTTGATATGCCACCTCCTCAGATTGATGGCATCTGTTCACACTTGCATCCATTCTGCTGCATCCTTTGACCAGAAGGCCGCATGTGCCACTGTAGATTCCGTGACTCACCAACTACACTCCCCAGTTTGTCATAGCCTACTCTTGAAACCCGTACGGCTCCCTAGGATTTGTGCAGCGCCCCTAGACATGATATCTATAGGCGAATCCCAGAACTATGTCTACCACGATCCTCTGGTCAACCTGTAACTATTGAAATGGTACATTAAATGATACTTATGAAGGCGAAGTGTGTCCGAGATCCAACGCCGAATGTTACCCAGCAATTCTGCTTTAGATGGTTGAGGGAAAACTCTGAAAAAACCGAACCAGGTAATTTGTCCCATCCATGGTTTGAATCCGGGCCTGTTTCATGGTCAGGCAGATTAACTGTTACTTCACAGTGGTGGACAAATGGCTCAGATAGTCTTGGAAATGTCAGTTCCAGTAAGCCCACTGTGACTGTCGCACTTTAAAAGGTGAATATAATTAAACAGCTTTTACATATAATCCCTTCTGCTTATATGCTTCACTCCGAATTTATGATACAGATTAATTTATATCTGTGATACTTTCTGAGAAAAATTTACCAATACTTAAAGTTTGTAATATGTACCGGTAAGTCTGCCTGGGTGTCACAGTCGGTATAGTGCTGGCCTTTTGTGCCCGAGGTTGCGGGTTCGATCCCGGCCCAGGTTGATGGCATTTAAGTGTGCTTAAATGCGACAGGCTCATGTCAATAGATTTACTGGCATATCAAAGAATACTGGAACAAAATTTCAGCATACCAGCGACACTGATATAACCTCGGCAGTTGCGAGCATTGTTAAATAAAACATAATTTACAATTTTTTGTACCAGTAATCTATAGGCAGTCTTTCAAAAAACATATCAAACTGTATTATCTTACGTAAAAAAAAAAGTACCTTAAAAATTTGGTGGAATGTTTGCAGTCAATATTCAATCAATTCGGAATTGAGTGCTTAGTATGAAATGCTTATGAATATGAAAACTATTTTTAATCATTTAATGTATCGATCCCTTTTAAATGGTTTGAGAACAAGGACTCATACTTGACAGAAGTGATATTTCTGCACCAGGTTGCCTACCCCTGCTGGTGCAGCTCTTGCACGGTCCCGACTCCGATACAGAGATTAGGCAACGAGCAGCTCAGGCTCTGCATAACATGGTTCACTCCCATCCAGATGACAAGCGAGGGCGGCGGGAGGCCAGAGTACTTCGGCTGCTGGAGCAGGTGCGAGAATACTGTGATTCCCTGCGCGAGATGATTGATGCTGCTACTCCAGCCGAGGATAGTCAAGAATCACAGCCACCTCTGATTCAAGGTAAGGCAACTTGAAAGTGTTGGAAATAATACTGTAATGACCCCTGTGAGAAATAATGTTACTTGCAGTTAACCAATGAAGTAACACGAAGGTATCTAATTATTGAAAGGACTCAGACATGTGATATAAATTGTCAGTTCATAAGGCCCACAATATCGACAGGCACAGGCTTTCAGGCTGCCAGCGAAAGGTTTGCTAAAATGTTTTGTGAGTTTCTGAAAGGGTGTCTTCACTCGTTTTTGTGGAGAAGAAACAAAAAACATTTTGTTACATTACTGACTAATGTGTTTGATTATTTTCACCGAGTGATTAAAAAAAATAGTGTGTACTGTATTATGTAAAAATGATAATTAGGTACCTTTCGTATTTTTCAACGTGTGTATCTAATGCTTAGAATTTAATAGCAAAATTACCTTCCTTCTCACTTTTCTAATATTTGTAGGTAAGATTTAAAAACAAAGTTTTAAGAGATGTACAGCTTATCTAGTATTCCATATCCATATTATCTTGTTCTTTTGTGCATAACAAACAGTTTGGAGAAATCGATGAACCAGTTCTGTAAAGATGCTTAGGCAGTCATGACCAGAAAAGCATTTTGAACATAAATACATCAGATTTTCTAGGTAGAATATTTCTATATTGGATTTTTATTGTAATTGTTGAAATTATTTCCTGTTTTATAATCCACTGCCTAGACTTGTAATAAAACGTGTTTTGTTTTTTACATTACAATATTTCAATATATAAACTATAGAAAGGATATCAAATACGTATTAATTCTGATTTCTTTATGAACAAGAATATTAAGTTTTCCTTACAGAGTTCACATGAAGTCAAATGATTTTAAAAATACATGACTTCATCTATGAAGTAAAATTTTTCTTAAATTGTATTATTAAAAATTATTATAATCTTAATTGCGTTACTTCCGTGTATTGTAACTTGAATACAAAATGTATGTGTCAGTTATATTCGCTGTATATTTGAGAAAAGGCTAAAAAGTGTTAGACGAGAATTTTAGATTTATGAAACATGTTCTGAAGAATTTATAGATTTTAAGATCTGACAAATTTTGTCGAGAATTTTTAATCACAACATGAGATATAATAAAGCAGAAATCTCTTTCTTGTTAAAAATGTGTTGTTTCACCAGCACTCACAAAAATTGTATCATTTTTTGGTTCGTATCAGAATTCACTAAGACCCTCTTTGTGTTAAAAAATGTTAAAAAAGAATAAGGTAGCAAGTACTTCGATGTTTCATTTAATGACTGAATATGGGATTATGTATGAAACTATCAATACCGTATCACATTTCTTCTTCTTCTTCTTCTTCTTCTTCTTCTTCTTCTTCTTCTTCTTCTTCTTCCCATTCTTTTTCACCATCATCAGTCACCACCACCACAACAATAACTGTCATCGTCATCTGTCATCATCATAATCACCATTTATTACACTTACTTAGCCACAGATATGGAAAACTAAAAATTGGCTTTGGTTATTAATGTAAATTATGAGAAACAATGACAGTGAAGTAGTAGTCTTGCCTTCATTATTCAGGCAATATTACAGAAGAATGGAGTCAGTTTCATTTTGTAACTTTATGATGTCAAAATGAAAACATTATAATGTAGAAAATTATTATTCACTTTCAAAAATTGTATAAAGTGGTGGGCAATTAGTATTGATATATGAGGGAGAGTCAAAAAGTAACCTTAATAATTGTTTTATTAATTGAATGTGTACAATAAAACTACAAACACTTTATCACTTTTCAACATAGTCCCAACTACGTTCGATGCAAGTGTTCCTGTTATACATGTTGAAAAGTGATGAAGTGTTTGTAGTCTTATTGTACATATTCAATTAATAAAGCAATTATTAAGGTTACTTTTTGACTCTTCCTCGTGTGTGTGTGTGTGTGTGTGCGTGCGTGCGTGTGTGCGTGTGTGTGTGTGTGTGTGTGTGTGTTTTTTTGTGAAAATCCGTAGTACTTCTACGACCCCTTTTGTTTCTCAGATAAAATGGGTCACTTGCATGATGGCACATGTTTCTGTATAAAATTATAACAAGACAATTTGTTATCTACGAGAAGTTACAAGTAGGTAGTGTAACATATTTTTGTTTCGTTTTATTGTAAAATTACTTCACGTGGAAATTTAAAAATTAGCATAAGAGTGTTAACAATTAATAGAATAATAAATAGTTTATTTACTTTTAATATTGACCTTAATAATGAATGTAATTGATAAGCACTTCTTCACAGTGTGACAGTTTAAATTTTCTCACCCATTTGAATGTCAGAAATGTTTGCTTTTATGTCTGTGTGGAGAGAAATTGTCTGCTTATGCATGTTTTTGTTTTGTTCCTTTAAAAACGTAATTAATTCTTGATGTTAAGAAGTAAATGTGCTTGAAGATGTCCTGAAAGAGTAATCTTAACTAAGTACAATTCAATAAAATACCAGTTACTGACTGTGCCTATGATTAATGTACTTATTCTGAATGATGTATTACAGCATAAATGAAGTTCCAGGGTTACAGTAACATTTTTCATCCAGAAATAAGTACAATATAAAGTAACCCTTTTTTATTTTAAAACCATTCTTTATTCCGGATAAGCCGTAACAGTGATATAATTTTTTTTATTTTTAAAAAAGACCATGTATGCTTATCTGATACAATTGTGACAAAATTACACAAATGATATTTTTACATTTTCACAGATGAATGTTTACAGCTCAAATGAGCCATCTCAGATCAATTTGTATAATAATCCTATTAAATACATTTATAAATAGGTTGACAAACAAGTGTACATACAAGATATCTAAGTATAAACCAGATATTATGTAGAAACAGTTTACATGTGCATACGTCCATTAATAAAACAAATTGAAACATATTAAAACATTCTAAGTTAAAACCTGTGTAAACCATGTAAATTATTGTGATTAATATTGTGACTAAGCATCACTTCGTCATTTCAGTGGTTTGTTAGTCACGATATTAATCACAATAATGTATATGGTTTACACAGGTTTTAATTTAGAACTTTTAATATGTTTTAACATTTTATTAATGAATGTAAGCACATGTAAATTATTTCTACATAGTACCTGGTTTATCCTTCTGATGTCTTGTATGCATACTTGTTTGTCAACCTATTTATAAATGTATTCAGTTGATCTAAAGATAGCTCATTTGAGCTGAAAACGTTCATTAGTAAAAATGTAAAAATAGCATTTATGTAATTTTGTCACAGTTTTATCAGATAATCATATATGGTCTTTAAAAAAAAAGAAAAAGAAAGAATTATATCAAGTAAGCTGTTCAGTAGCGTTATGAAATTACCTGGAGCATTGCTAAACATCTTAATTTGGAAGAATGTAAGCGTAGTTTTAACACAGTTAAAAATATTCACTGTTAAAGTAAAAGGAAAATATTTCAGACGTAACAATATGCAACAGAATCATATGTTGCCAAGAAAGTAAGATGTTAAAAATTCATTAATACATACCCAGATATAGTATAAATAATAAAAAAGAGTTTCTTACAGTAGAAAACAAAACATAAAATATCAGTCATGTTAGTTAGTAGCCTAAAAACTACATGCAAATGAGAGAAAATATTATTTTTATGAGATCTAAGTTATATGATACAGCATGCAGCTCGGAAGGTGGTCTATAGTTTGTGTGTATTTTAGTGGAGAAATGTTGCTGTAAAAATACGTATTCTCATGAGCACGTGTGTTATGGAAGCACATTGAAACAAATGAATATACAGTATTTATATTTCTTTCAATTTGATAGCATTAGAAGTTTTATGCTTACCACACCCTTGCTTTGCGCTGCTAAATTTGGGATAATTTGCAATGTTACGCATTTAATTTATGTAGGCTGTGTTTCCTATGTGAGTAGTTGGAATTGAATTTAACATTTATCACTGATTAAGGTGGATCACCCTACGTAATTTGTGTAACTACTAATTCCCTCTGTTATCAACCAACTCACAGCTATAATTTTACAGTGAATGGCATTTAGCGAACATCATAAATTATTAAATGAAACCAATTTTATTTTAAGGCTGCTCTTTTAATTATATGTTTTTATATTTTTTGTGTAATTAAGTGCATTACAATTATTTAATTTGGCTGTCCACATAGTTTCTTTATAATGACATTTCAGTATGTCTGATTTTAAAAGAGAATTTTTTTAGTTACAATGTCTTTTATTATTATGTATTCGAAGAAAACTTCTGCTATATTGTACGAAAAAGACAATCCTTTTAAGTTATACGGTAACCTTCAATGTATATGCTACAATTACCTTCTATCTTGATATGTCTAGTTGCTTCATATTACACCTATATAGTCACCTATGTTCTTCCTATTATTTAAGTGCCCTTATTTTTAAATGAGACCGAAAGCTTAAAGTTGTTATCATTTTCCTGTCATTGTGGATGATGTACACATTTCTTCAATTCGAAGTTAAGAATATTAAAGTTATATCCAGTAATGTGTATTTATTTACTATTTCCAGGCATAATTAATTGCGTTTGTGATGGGCAGGGCATGTAGCACGTGTGGGTGAATCCAGAAATGCATATAAAGTATTAGTTGGAAGACCTGAAGGTAAAAGACCTTTGGGAAGGCCGAGACGTAGATGGGAGAGTAATATTAAATTGGATTTGAAGGAGGTGAGATATGATGGACTGGATTAATCTTGCACAGAATAGGGACAATGGTGGACTTATGTGAGGGTGGCAATGAACCTCTGGGTTCTCTAAAAGTAATTTATAAGAAGTAAGTAAATTAATTGCTTAATAGTAAACAGTAAAATATTCTTCGAATTATCCTTGCGTTTAGTTCTGTAAAATTTAATTAGTTCTTTATCCAAACTTGTGATTCATAATGATTATTTCAGTGTGAGACAAAAAGTATAATTTAATAGAAACTTCTCATAGGCCTATGATTATTGTATTTCTGAAATTGTATAAAATTACTAAATTATCATTGTCAAACATATGATGTTCACATAACAAACACGTCTTTTCTTGCCTAGTATACTACTGAAAGACTGCTTAAACATTCAGTCATGAGCCATAAAATAAGTTTAATTTGTCAAGAACTGTCAGAAGTGACCATGATGACAGAATGTAAAGATCTTAATATTAATTCCCCGTAATAATATAGAGAGAATTCAAATAATACAGAATACTAATGGTATCATTATATAAATGTGATAACCATTTTTTCTTGAGTACATCATTCACAATAACTTTAAAATTCTTAGGAATCAATAAGAGGAAAATGTTAACTTTACGTGATATTTTACTTTTGTATGAATTAAGAAAAGAAAGACCACCGATTATAACTCAGGGGTAAGGAATTGATCTGAGGCGTAGGTTCAAATCACACTTAGACTGAATATCTGATTGGGTTTTTTCAGAGTTTTTCCCAACTATAAGGCAAATGTTAGATAATCACTGTGAATCTTCGGTCTCATCTCACCAAAATTCTACCTTTACCATCTTTTCCACTGATAATCTTGCATTTGATACATAGTAGTTTAATAACTGATTGAAAGAAAAAAAGAAATGAGAAGGTATGAAAGATTGTTTAATTTTGAAAGTTCAGTAATCAAGTTTCGGACAGGGATTCAATGCATTGATTAAAGCAATGTAACTGTTGTGAACCTATGGCTAGATGTTTGTTCTGTATTGTACATGGAATGTAGTGTGCATTGGCAATTCCTCATCCTTGGCTTCACACAGCTAGTAGTGTGCTTTGCTTGTGCTTATCCTTACGTGCCGCATATGAAATCTTTTCCAGCAGCTACAAGAATTGATCAGGAAGTGTTGTTAATGATATTGAGGGGAAATGAGAAGGAACTAGGTTTAGCTGGACAAGATTCTTCTTGTTCTCTGGTATTAGATGACATGGAGCGGCATCCTGGGCCTACCATCGCTGCCCTGATGAAGCTGTCCTTTGACGAAGAGCATCGTCATGCCATGTGTCAACTTGGCGGCCTACATGCTGTAGCAGAACTCATTCAAGTAAGTGAATCGTAAAGAGCCAATTAATAATAATAATTATAATAAAGGTAAAGGTATCCCCGTCACACACCATGAAGGCACTTGGGAGGCATGGAGGTAGAGCTGCATGCTTTCCATGACTTCGGCACTAGAATGAGGTGGTGTGGCTGGCACCATGCTCCGACCGCTTTTACCCCCGGGAAAGACCCAGTACTCAATTTTCTAGGAGGCTGAGTGAAACTAGGGGCCGTTCTGGAAGTTTGGTAACAAGAAAAAATCCCGTCACCACTTGGAATCGAACCCCGGACCTTCCAGTCCATAGCCAGCTGCTCTTCTATTACTTTTTGGATGCCAGAAAGAAAAGATTTAATGCAGATTTTATTACAGCAGAACATAGATTTTCTGTTCCTCGACTAACCATTCTGCAGGTTATATGTCGTAAAAAAAGTGCGATTTTTTTAATTGAGTCTTTAGGACAACATAACTTCATTGGATACATAACTTCCGTTCGGTTCTCTGTCAAGATCAAATAAACACTTTTATCCCCTTTGGATTATCATTGGACTTGCACTTCGCATATGGAGACATTTTGTAATTCTGTTCTAAGATTTTTCTCTTGGCCCTTCAAAGCTTTAAGATAATTAGACAGTACATTGAAGACTGTAATACATGAATAGTGAACTTTTTTATAACAGCTGAAACCAATAGCTGTAGAACAGTGTAAATTTAAAGTTATTTCGTATTTGTTTTGTTTTCTTG
The DNA here is from genome assembly GCF_040183065.1 of Periplaneta americana. NCBI lineage: Eukaryota > Metazoa > Arthropoda > Insecta > Blattodea > Blattidae > Periplaneta > Periplaneta americana. The sequence goes on from NC_091118.1 coordinate 168,333,775, forward strand.
AACTAAGTCTGTAACTTTTTATTACAGTATATAAAATTACGCAAGCTTAAGATGTTCCATTGTCATTATTTTTTTTAATTCTACATATCCAAGATCTGAGTGTGAACTGTGTTAATATGAGACAAGCAATATTAAACATTTATGAAAATGGAAATCACATTAGTGTATGGATTACCGATACATATTACAGACGAAATTATATTCTCCACAGCAGTAAGTTGCTGTGCAGAAATGTAATTTATTCGGTGGTGTTGTATTTATCTCGTATTTTTCAGGTTGACCATGAAGCCCATGGAAGTACAACCGGTGATCAGTATTGTGTCACACTGCGGCGATATGCAGGGATGGCATTGACAAACCTTACATTTGGTGATGGAGCTAACAAAGCCTTACTTTGTTCCTTCCGTCAGTTTATGAAGGCATTGGTAGCTCAGTTGAAGTCTCCAAGTGAAGATCTTCGACAGGTACAGAGGCTGCAGACTATGTGTTATTAAAAAACATACTATGATTTGAATATGGTATTGAAAACATATTATGATTTGAATGTGGTGTTATAAAACTATTCTTCACTTTTTCTTCTTCTTCTTCTTCTTCTTCTTCTTCTTCTTCTTCTTCTTCTTCTTCTTCTTCTTCTTCAATTACTGCCGTTTAAAATGTTCTCTTCTCTCACAATAATAAAATTATCACTGTTACTCTTTTTTTTTTTTTTTCCTTATCTTCTTTTTCGTGAACTGCAGTATGTCTTGAAGTGTGTTTCTCTCTTTGATGAGTGAAGAGTAATTGCATGTATGCCACAAGAAATAGGCTATATGTACTGTAAATGTATGACTGTATTGTACCTCGTTCTTCTGTTGAGTACAGAGTTTTAAAATATGGTGTAGTCGTTAATTGGGTCGTAAGCTAATGGTATAGATTATAGTCGCCTGGTCAGCATTGGTTCACGCAGTCCTTGATAACAGTCTTGTGCACTACAACTGGTGCAACTTCAATTTTGATCCACGAACGTTGTTCCAGCTTCGTAAATATGTCGTTAGGGTGCTTGTACTGTCCTCCTGTACTTTGTGTCGCCATATTTGACTGAATATTGTATAACCGATACCACTTGCTGAACTAGCTCGTCTGACCTTCCTTCCTCAGCTCCACAACACCCTAAGGCTTCAGACTTGTGTGGCTGATGTAGTAGCAGTGTTGCCATTATTTTTTATCCAACTCTTTCTGTTTAAACGGTAATTTACTTTACAGATAACTTTCTTTTTTTTTTTAGCTGTTAAATATCTCAACATAATATTAAATTTGCATATTGCCTTGAAATTGTAGTGTTAGTGCTTCTGAGAATAATTTATTTAAAAAAAAAAGTCGCAGAAAACAATATTAGTATTGGGGTAGAATGATGTAACAATGTGGGCCATTACAGGTGACAGCAAGTGTTTTGAGAAACCTCTCATGGCGTGCCGATGGTGCCAGCAAGCAGACACTACGAGAGGTTGGTGCAGTGTCGGGTCTGATGCAGGCTGCCATGGAAGGAAAGAAAGAATCAACATTGAAGTCTATTCTGTCTGCTCTCTGGAATCTCTCAGCACACTGCAGTATAAACAAGGTAGATACAAATGAAAAATTAAATAGTGCAGTTGTATTAGAACATTGTAATTTCAGCACTTCGGAAAACGACATTTTTATAAACCATATTCATACACACATCACATTTATTGTATCCTCGAGCATAGAATATTATATCTCCGACCAAAAATACTTGTTTTAGGTTAAAGCAACACGAATTCTTTGGTTGCTAGCTATTTCTTTTATATTTAGTTCCTCATAAAGTGAACATATGATACATTTCTACAGATTTACATTAAGAAAAAGTTTACAAAATATCAATACACAAATTAACGGAAAATTACGAGAACAAATATTGGAGAAAAGTAATGTTCGAAAGTTTAATGTTCTAAGTAGAAAATTAACAGAATCAGATTATAAGAATATTTGTAACTAGATAATCAACATTTATGTGAATAAAATGTTATTTTTTCGTGGAAGTCCATGAAGCCGTAAGGAGGAATGATTCAGGAAGAGTGATGACATTGCCCTGAAAAGGAAGTAAAATGAGTAATAAAAAAAAGTCCCTGATACTTATGTCATAGAATTCTGTTGGACTCTAGAAATATTTTGTTTTAAACAAATCAGAAAATTAGTGTCCATCAGAAAAGTTCCGCAAAATTTGTCGAAACTTGAACAAGATTTTAAGACCAGAGCTCGATGTATATCAAGAAACTATAAATGAGGAATCCAAATTTACATATGAAGTAGGATAAGTAAAAAATTCAGATTAGAATCTAAATCTAAACTGACAAGTGGAGGAACAATAGTATAATACAGTTAAAGATAAAGTTATTCAATATGAAAGTGTAGTTAAAGAATATGTATTTCCTCAGTCACATTATAGGACATATATCTTACGGAATTGTGTAATATAGACGGCTCTATGACCTAGAAAATCGATCAGACTAAGTCTATGTTGATTCACTTAGCACATAGTTTTTCAGTTGTCAGACGCCTGATAGGACATTTGATCATGAGGATTTTCTTTTATCAGAAAGAAATAAAGCTTTCGTTAGTAGCCAAGTTGCATCATTTTTTCGGTCAAGCAATTCCCTGTATAAGAATACAAGTAAAATGTGAAAACATTGCATCATAGATAGAGGATATTTTTCAGGCAGTTTAGAAATTAGTTACAGTTACAAAATTATCGTATCTGCTTCGTATAGTGTATGTGTTACGAGGTTCTGTATACTAATATAGACATACAGATGAACATTTACTATATAGGATGATTACAGGATCAAGATGAGGTATTTAACGAAGTTGTGTAATATGAAAAACTTAATTGGATTCATTCTCTTGTAAACAAAATCATCATCATCATCATCATCCTTTTTGCAAGTAATAATAATAATAATAATAATAATAATAATAATAATAATAATAATAATAATAATGTATTAGATTTATTCTTATGATAACAAGATTTGTTGGCTTTTCTTTTAAGGTTGACATCTGTGCTGTTGAAGGTGCATTGGGCTTCCTTGTTGACATGTTAAGCTACAAAGCTCCATCCAAGACTCTAGCAATAGTAGAGAATGCTGGAGGCATTCTGCGCAATATATCTAGTCATATTGCTGTTAGAGAAGATTACAGGTATGTTGTGTAGGAATTCAATCTGAGTTGAGGTCTTAGACATTCCTATCTGATTATCTAATCGATAATTGACACAAAGATTTTCAAGGGCTTTGTTCTAATCGAAAACCTATTTCATCTAAATTTTCCTCTCTAAGGACATGTTCATTCATTTGAAAATTCTTATTTTGAACTGAGCCTGTCTCATTAAATTTTTTTACGAATCTGTTATATTGTTGCCTTATTCTCCACAAAAAAATCAAGAAACTGACACTTTTTCCACGAAGATTTTTTTCATAGAAGCATTGCAAGTAAAAATGCATTGTTCTGCAGCCAAGGAGCAGAAGTGGGATACAGGATCTGGGGAAATGGAACCAAAATTGGATGTGTCTTGATTTTACAAGAGAAGGCCATTAGAATTCTATGTAAATCAAACTATCTGGAACATTGTCGGCCACTTTTCAGACAATCACGGATTTTAACAATCATAAATTTGTATATATATGATCTAGTACTTTACATTCGACAAAATATCGACAATTACTCATTAGTGGCCAATATACATGATCATGAAATTAGAAATAGTGACCAAATTAATATTCCATATTGTAGATTACATAAGAGCAACACAAACTTTTTAATTATGGGGATGAAATTATATAATAAGCTCCCAAGTCAATATTATAAATTACCAATCAATAGTTTCAAAACTACATTTTACAATTGGTTATTAAATAATCCTTTTTATTCTGTTGCTGAGTTTTTCAACACAAATTTGTACGAAATTGTATTTTAATAAATAAGTTTAATTGCAATTTGGTTAGTTTTCTTCAATTTAAAAGCTTCAGATTATTTCATGTTTTCATTGTATTACTTAAATTTTACTGTTTCTGTTATTAGTGTTTTTGTAAATGTATTTATATGTCTTTTTTTCAATGTATTCTGACGAAGCCTAAAACTATGTCTAATGGCCAAATAAATTGAATTGAATTGAATATTACAGAGGTAAATCTGAGACATGTAGGGGCTTGCAGTCGACTGGTTTTCTTGAACCACGATGGCATTTGTCCTCTCTGTACTAGTGAAACAGAAATTGTCAGTAATTAAATGTGTAGAAACTGTATGTATAGCCTTAGACACAAAAAATGTAGTGTGAATTTGTCTAAGTCCACTTCAGGCAGTGCCTGGGTCACACGACTAGGGAAAGGATGTTTATTTTGCACTTAATTTACTCCTTGAATATATCTTCGTTATAGATTGTTCATAACACTTGACCTATAATCAGACAGAAAAAGCAACAAATAAACAAAACAAAGGAAAAACAGAGTGGAGTTGTGCATAAAAAATTTCTTCATGTGTAAACCTAAGCTTTCACGGAATCATCCGAACTTTTCCGAAGGCAACTTAGCGTATGGCAGCTGGTCATTTTTTTTTTTTTTTTTTTTTTTTTTTTGTCTAAGACTTTACATATATATATATAAAATAGTTTTAATTCAGAAACTAATAATATTTTTGAACACTTTCTTCCTCTTCAACAGGGCAATACTTCGTGAACACAACTGTTTACAAGTGCTTCTACAACAACTGAAGTCCCCAAGCCTGACCATTGTCAGCAATGCATGTGGAACTCTTTGGAACCTCTCAGCCCGTTGTGCTGAGGACCAGCGTGCATTATGGGACATGGGTGCTGTCAGCATGCTTCGAAGCCTTGTCCATTCCAAACACAAGATGATTTCCATGGGATCTAGTGCAGCTCTAAAGAATTTACTGAGTGCAAAACCGAACAATAACTTCCCTCCTCTTGATTCTACAGCAAAAGGTCTAGGACTCCCTGCACTTCCAAGTCTCTACGTCCGCAAGCAGCGCGCCCTTGAACAAGAACTCGATCAAACTCTGTCAGAAACCTGTGACAATATTGAGCCGAGTACATCTCCTTCATCTTCCACAGTGGGTTTGCGTGACGAGAAATTTGTATTCTCTACAACAGAACGCTGCTTTGGTTCCACGGAGAGACGTCACAGCAGAATGTTCCATTCTCAAGGCCATCAATATCAGCATCATCAGACTTCAAAATACCACTCGAGAGGAGCTGTGGCAAGGTCTGACAGCAGGGATTCTGTGACGAGTACTCTCTCTGACACGGTGTACGAGCGTGTGAGCAGGACGGTCATTAACCCATTCACATTTGGACAGACATCGCCTACGAACGAAAATGCACAAGGCTTGACAGGGAGCCTAAGTGATTCTGGTCGTATTAATTCCCAGATGGCAGGAGGCGAGAACTCAGATCGAAGATTTCTTCGTAGGTACTGCAATTCCATGAGAGAAAGGGAGGAGAACAGGAAGGTGTCATCTCTGGACGTCAGCAACGAAGACAACACTCAACAATCTCTGTCTCAGCAGCAGCATAGTCATGATTATCAGCATACCAGGCTGGGTCAGATTAGTGAAACAAACTTCCCCGATCCTCCAGAGAGTCATACCACTACTACCAGCCTGTCAAGAGAGAGGCATATAAGCTCTCGTCAGTCTTCCATTGAAAGCCCACATGATGCAAAGCCTCCTGACGAAAGAGAGAGCAGTGATGATAGACTAAGCACCCCTGTCCCTTTAGACCAAATGATGATGAAAGCTTCTGCATCGCCTAAACAACCAAAGAATCTCCTTTATGATGGTTCTAGATCGTCCAGTCAGAGATCCGCCTTCAGTCCTCTTGTTTCTGGATCTTACGGGAACACTTCTAACAGACCTCAGTATCAGCATGCATCTCCACAACAGACTTGCATTTCTTCTTCTTCTTCTCCTTCCTTTACCACAGTCAGAACCAAATACTCAGATTTCGCATATGATGATGATGCAGAGGCTCAAGAACAGCCTGTAGATTATAGTCTTAAGTATGTCGAAGACAATACTCAGTCCAGAGATCCTGAAGTTAACACAACTGAAAGTAATGAAATCAAATCTGAAGGAGATAGAGAAAGGAGCAGCCCAGCAGAGTACCAGAATTCTGGGAGCTCCAGTGGCATAAGAGGGAAGCAAAATCAGAATGACTTAGGACGTGGATATCCGTATAGACATCAAGGCAATATTCACGTAAGTAAAAACATGAAGATGAACGTCGTGTATGGAGACTACGCAGAAACTGACTTGGATCAGCCTACCGACTACAGTTTAAAATATGCAGAAGAGGATGAGGAAACGGAATTTGAAAAGAATCATGAAATGAGTGGCAGGGAGCAGGAGAGATCAGAGAGAAATTATTATGATGGAAGTGATCCTATTCATGAAGATACACTGAAGACATACTGCACAGAAGGGACGCCATATGAGACACCATACAACTTCTCCACCGCCACTTCTATGTCTGACCTACATTGTGAACCGCCTACACCTCACTCAGAAGACAATGGGGGAAAGAAACAACCAGAAAATTTCACCAAAGATGAATCAGTGGAAGAAAATGCTGCTAAAAATTTAGACGAAACTGATGTGTCTAATTCAGAAGTTGCCTCTAATTTTGATAAAGACTTTACAGAAAAAGGACCTCAGATGAAAGCTTTGCCTCCGGCTCCCAGGCAACCTTTGAAAAGGCTACAGTCAGGTCTGAGTTCGGGCCTCATGTCTCCAGAGAAACCTGTTCAGTATTGTGAGGAAGGAACTCCGGGCTGCTTCTCCCGGGTTAGTTCGCTTAGCTCTTTGAATAGTGTTCCAACGAATGTGGAAAGTGTGCATCAAACTCCCCTGCCATCAAATCAAGCAGCTGACGATGACAATGTTGCATCAGACCAGAAGAAAAAGTCGGATAGTGAGTTCCCAGCTACAGAAGATGCATGTTCTCCTCCGGAGACTCACAACTTAGTAGTGAAGAGGGAACCTGACAGTGCTAATAATGCAGGGGATGAAGCTGCGTCCCGGACAGAAGACATGAAGGAAGAACAACAACGGGGAGATAAAGAAGGTGAGATAACATAAGTAAATACGAACTCTTTTGTGGGTGGAACTATAATTTTAAGGAAGGTGATGGGTGAAATTTTGGTCATTTTTAGTCAAAAATCGCATTTTTGTTTTCTTGTAAAAATTGAATCGGGAATCTCTTATTTATATGTTGAGCAAGTTTCAATGCTCTGCGGCGCACGAAAGCATAAAAATTACGCAGTATATAAATGGCTGCACCCTTGAACTTCAATTACATGCACACTTTTTTTTCAGCACATTTCATCAGGTTCGAAGGGTAAAGGCTCTTACAATTTTAATGCTAAGAACATGAAATTTTTACTGCATGGTCTGTACACTGTGGTTAACAAATTAGAATATCAGATTTTTGATATGTTAATTACTTTTTAAATAAAAAGAAAAATTTTAACAATAGGTATTAGAAAATTAAAAAAAATAACTTTTGACAAAATAATATATTTTTTTTCTTTATTATAAGGATATATTTCTAAAATATGGATGCTTAGTGCTTTTCTAGGTACATCAAAGATACTGTAATTTTTTCTTCTAGATTATATACCGTATTTACCAGCATAATGGATTCCCCCGCATAATGCACGCACCCCAATTTTTCGCGTTAAAATTAAAAAAAAAAATTCCCCGCACAATACATGCAAAGAGGAATGTGAGTCTGTGACAGATAATAGCAGTGATGCTGGATCTGATGGTCAGTGAGGTAAGGCTAGTGTTAATAATAACAATAAAATGTCTTGTCTTATTGTTGCTGTATTCATTGTTATAAGTTATCATCTGTTTATACAACTGCTGCTAACTCTATCGATCATCTTAAGTGCGATGCAATTGATATATAAATTAGTAGCAGCCCATATATTGTTACGCATTCCATCGATTATTTCAGCATTTTAGCTGACACACCTTTAATACGTGTTTCCCTTCCCCCCCCTCCCCCCACTAAAATTTATTCTCACAAATTTTTCTCCCTTAGTATTTTGTTATAAAATTCGAAAAGATAAAAAAAAAAAAAAATGCATCTATTACGTGGGTAAATATGATACTTAAAAGTTTTATGAGGAAATAGATTTTGAAAATATGCCTCAATTTTTTTAGAAAATATCTGGGTGACATACATGAACATTTGTAGCATGTATATATATATATATATATATATATATATATATATGGTGTTCCATATTCTGCGTAACAAAGGAACTTTAACAAGAGCTATTTTAATAAAATTGTTTGCAGTACTGGGTCATCGGTGCATAATAACAAACTGTACGTATCTTTTGTCTCAACTCATTCCATGTTGTTTTAAGTAAAGGTCTTGTACCATATTGATCTCAAGGGCAGATTGCTGGCACATGACCAGCTGCCTACTACTGCTAACTCGCAATATGCCAACGCCATCACCATTTAAAATAATGGTGTAAGGGAATTGAAACCTTAATCATTGTCATTATGCTTGTTGACTGCTGTGCTTTGACACGAGCAAATTATTTTCGCGTCCTACTAAGTCTTCATCTTTCCATAGTTTAGTTGTTGATTGGCTGGTTACAAATGCTGAGCACTTATAAAAAAAAAGTAATTGGCTATAAATTGACTTTCAGTAGTATCAGTTAAGTCCAGGGGCGTATTTTGCGGGCTACCGGGGCTACCGGCGGTAGCCCAAGGAAATTACAAAAGAAAAAGTTTATAATGTAATAATTTTGTATTATTAGTTTTACCATAGTAATTAAAATTAAAGTAATTGTTAGATATATTTTGTGTAATAATAGGGTCAGCGGTAGCCCAAACCCTTTAACCAGTATACGCCACTGGTTAAGTCATTTGCGTCTTCTTATACAGTGATATTATGCCACCATGGTAGTTTAGTGGCTAGAGTGCTGGCCTTATAATCCTATGAACCTGGGTTCGATCGCTGGCTTACCTCCAATTTATAACTTGTGTTGGGCAAGCCTGTAGTCAGGTAATACAAGTTTTTTTTTTTTTTTTTCCGGGAGCTATAGTTATCCTGTGACATCCCAACGAATCTCCATCATCATCTCATCACAGGTGTAGAATAGACCAGCTTCCTATGATGCACTCTCCAGAACGATTCTGTAGGTCAATTGGTGTATACAACTTGCTTTTTATGGGAGAATGACAAATAGTCAAGTACTCGCCATTGGGAAGGGAGGATATTCTAGTATTGTATATAAGTATGCTTATCCCTTTGACATGTAATTTTCGAGAATAAAATCTAAAATGTATTTAAAGTTGTGATATCTGAATTCAGATTAAATATCCTGTTGATAACTATGAAATAGTGAATAAATTGTTACAGGCAGCTTACTGAAAATTCTCCTTCACCTCGTCCTCTTGTTTTCAGTATTTTTCTTTCCCTGGTGCACATCTTTCTTCATATTTTTTCCTTTACCTCTTCTTTCTTGTTCTCATTATTTTTCACCAGTTTCTCATCTTTATTTGGATATCTATTTTTACCTCTTCCTCATGTTTTCAGTATTTTTTTCGTTTTACCTTCTGCTCTTCACTTTTTACTCTTCCTAACTTTTCATGTTTTCTTCTTTTTCCGCCTTCTTCACCTTCTCTACACTCTCTTTATTTTTTATTCTTCATTGAAGGTAGTATATCAATTTTGAATGTATGTATTTAATCTGTCATTCCGATGTTGGAACATAGATGCCTCTGACAGATGTTGCAGTACCAACAAGGAATTTAGTTACACATATTTGCCAATAGGGTTATAGGGACAAGTGATAAGTTCATCGCCTCAAACAGCACCTACAATGCAACTAAGGTATTACTAAGATGCAAGAGAGGATAAATTTGGTCCAGAGGCTCTAATTTAGACTTGGAGTTCTTTAACATGCCAGAAAACTCTGACATAGGACTCATGGCTTAAAGTCTCTCCTGGAGAACTTGCACTCCGGATTTTTGCATCCTGAAAAATCCATCGACCCAGTCGAGTTTGAACCTGCAACCCTTGGGCCTAGAGGAAAGTGCTTTACCCCTAGACCACTGGGGGCGACACATCAACTTTGGACATTAAAAAAAGGTGCGATTTTTTGTTTTATGGCTAAGTACATATTTCGCAAGGCTACTGCTTGAGACAACATAGGACAAACATAAGACAGAGAATGCACATCCATTACCTAAAGTAGGTGTGCATACTAGGGTTGTCAACTTTTTTTTTTAAGAAAATACAGGAGACTAAGGAATTGACAAAATTTCACATTGGAAATAGAGAAATTATTTGGCTCAGTTACTAAAAAACAACTTTATTCTACACTTCGGCAGCTAGGCTTAATTAAAAGTATTTTGAGACAGATTTTGTCTTTCGTAAAATTTGAAGTCAACTGCAATTTTCAGTTCTGTTTTGATTAAATGTGTCGTGCTCATGTTTCGAACATCTGTCCAATTATTGTTCATGAGATGAAACACCCTTTTTATATGAGCATTACTGCTTGGTATGCTTAGAATAAATTAGCCAGTTTTTTCAAATTTATAACATTAACACAGTTTGATTTTGAGTGAGTGAGCACTAAAACCCATTTCTGCCAAACATTACTTTCTGCACATTTTAATACCTCTTGAACAACAAAATTCATCATATAAACAATCATCATTCACGGAAAAATTAATTGTTTAGAATAAAAATTTGTACATTATGCAAGAAATAAGGGAGAAAAATGCTCGAAGAGAAGAATAATACAAGAGCCGGGAGACTGCTAAAAATTAGGAGCAAATACAAAACATCCCGGGAGAGTTGGCAACCCTAGTGCATACATATCAGTGGCGTACGGTGGGTTTGAAGTTGAGGAGGCCAAAACGTGACTGATGAGAGGTTGCATATTATGTATTAAAAATATAGGACCTGTCATTATCTCATTATTATTACAGACTTATACAGCAAATTCACCTGATGATCCTCTTTGTTCACAAGCCAATCAATTAGGTCACAACATACTGAACATCTACTACTAGAAGAAACTAGAGACAAATCTGCATTTATTTCTAAACTAGGGACAAGTTTACATTTATTTCTAAACTATCAATATTTAATATCCTATATAAATGAATATATATATATATATATATATATATATATATATATATATATATATATATATATATATATGTATTCCAATGGATACCATCCCATTGTGGAATCCTGGGAAACGAGAATGCGGATGCTTTAGCAAAGAAGGGCAGCACTGCTACTTACAGACCTGTTACTAAATCTACGTATTACTCTGTGAAAAGATTTATTAAATCTACATACTTAGACTTCAACAAACAAAATTTGATAACACAATCCCAAGGGAAAAAATGGAACTCTCTGCATCAAAATCCACAGTTAATTCCCGATTTACCACGAAAATCGTCTGTAGCTGCATTTAGATTGGCAACAGGCCATGATTGTTTGGCCAAACACCTGCATAGAATTGGAATATATCAGTCCCCTAACTGTCCATTGTGCAACTCAAATCAAGAAATGGATTCGGAACACCTCAAAATCTGTGCTTCAGTGGCTGGTCATGATAATATCTTTGAAAAATATTGGAGTGCAAGAGGTCAAATGACTTTATTGTCAAACGCCTGGCATTAGAAAACAACAACATATAAATGAATATATCTCGTAACATAAAATAAAAAAATAACAGGAACATCTGCAAACAAGGAAAAAAATCTGCCAATGTAAAACAAAACTTTCAAGCAGGGAGAGAAAACTAACAATACATGACGCGATTTTCTAAAGCCAACAAGAAAGAAAGAGAGAGAGAGAGAGAGCTTGTCAATACAGCTGAACATAGCAGAGATTAGCGATACACTTCTTAGCGATGAGTAGGACTTCTCCAAATTTGCCTCTTCTCACGGGTTCTCGTCAGGTTTAAACACTCTGCTAACCAGCTATCTTATTGCTTGAACTGCTGTTGTCATCGTTACCTGGGAGAAGAGTCATATAGTTGTCTCTGTCCCACTCTTGCATAGACACTGCAGGCTGCTCAATGTCGATTGTACAGGTTGCAGCACTTTATTTATTTTTTTTTGGTACAAATTATTTGTACTATCTATAGCGAGCAGGCATCACCTGCTGGATGTGGTCAGCTTGACGTAACTTACATCTTAGTTGTACTGAATAGTAAAATCAATATAAAAGGAAAAATGTCCATCGTTTGCTGTAACTTGTCTATGATCTTACTTCAGCTGGAATTAATACTGTCATATTATAGTCTAGTAAAATATTTAGGAAGGCCGGGGAGGCATGGCCTCCCTTGCCTATCCTGTAAATCCTCCATTGATACATGCACATTTCATTGAGAATCGAACCTGAATCAGCTTGAATCACAATACATGTTAGATAGGTACGGACTATTGAAGTGGTTGGTTCTGTTTCAGGCAAAGTGGTTACGTTTGGTGGAGCTGATCACTACGCTGAGGAAACACCACTCATGTTTTCTCGCTGCAGTTCCCTGGGTTCTCTGAGCAGTTTTGAACAGCATTCCATTCATGATGACCGTAGCTCGGTTATCAGTGATTTTAGGTAAAGAGAGCAGAATCTTGTTATGTGTATGCTATTTTTATGCTATCCAACATGGTTGGCCTAATGTTCTGAATCCTTATGGTGCTGTGAAAGACTTATTAATAAGAATTACTCTGTGCTTATACTGGCATAAGCAACCATGCCTGTAACAGTCAGGTTCTACTCTGCTGAAGTGTAGCTAAAGCTGTTATCCATCAGACAGTTGATATAAAGTATTGCAAACTAATTACTCAAAGAGTAACAAGGAAGAAAATTATTAGAAATACAGAATTTATGAACAGAAAATAGTTACAAACCTACAAACTGGCAATCATGACTTTAAAGTAAACACAGGACAAGTTTCCTTAGCAGAATATTTCACAAGCTATTACTTTATATTAGTTATAATCAGGACTCGAAATGGACTGGAGTGAATGATATTCCAGTTTGTAAATTTTAGGAACCTGTTACTTCTCATAAGAAATGGGTATTGTCCGTTCTGGATCATTTTAATTTGGTAATTATTTGTGATATAATTATATGATATTGCAGTACTTTTTCAATTAAGTGTGAATTAAATTGCTATATTAAATACTGACGATGACACCATCAGCATTGTCAGTACTGCTTTATTATGTTTTAGCATTCATATAAGCTCTCATTAATTTATAATACTCTTGATATGCTTGATTCTGCATTGTATATTGTTGAGATTCTGAATAATAGCATGGCATTTATGAAATTATAAAGACTGAGCCTGAGCAAACTTTATCACTCCATATCGAGCTAATGATCAGATATCATAGGCCACTGCTGGACAGCAAGTCGAATTTCTTATTGTTTAAACTGCGACCTGAGTGTTCATTTCAGAGACTTTGTGAAACAAAGATTCCAGTCATGAACATAGGGCAGGAAATCATTCTCTTTCACTAGTAATAATACACTTAGAAGTAAATTATTAAAGATATGTGCATTTTATTCAAGATATTTTTTCGGCTGAATGAAGTGAGTACTCTTTGTGGTTTTTGTCCGTGTAAATATGAAAAAGGGATGAAAATTTCCGAAGACATGTGTCCGAAGTTGTTATATTTACAGTGATGTGTGTATTAACATTTCATGATAATGCTCAGCATTATCTCACTGGTCATTAATTCCATCGTGATCGTCATCAATAACACCATGTCCACGAAAATAAGAGAGTATTCCAGTTCGTGAGAACACCCATTTCGTGCCCTGCTTCTAATAATAATTGGATTTCATGCAATAAAACAAATACAATTGAAAAGTGTGATCCCAAAACTCACTCAGTTCATTTGGCCATTTTTATGATTTATACATATATGTGATTATGTTTGAGAGCTCTATCATTATATTTTAAGCTTGTTTTCTTCCAAAACAATGCCAATCCTTGTTTAGGTTTGTGTTATTGTGCATGTGACTTGAACACTCCCTCAAACCGTAGATTAGTGAATAAAAAAAATAGTCCAGTTTTTTCATAAAAATGAACTGAACGCATTTTGGGATCACACTTTTCAATTGTGAAAAAGGATCACATAGTCCAATATGATGCTTTGGCTGGGGGTGGTAAGATTTACGTTGGGATACTGAATGGTGAATATACTTTTCCAATGCCATGTGAAACAGATGTAAGTAACTATGTTGACCATTTTCATATTAGCCTCTCATCCAATAGTCCTAGACTAATGATAGGTTTATGTTTCAGTCAAGTCAAGTTTGTCATAAGTCCAAAAGTCATTATACAGAATGTGTAAAGTACCAGCAATTTTTGTAATGCATATGAAAGGAGAAGAAATCGTGCTCACTCTTGTAAACTACATCAGAATACTGACCAACGTTGTATTCTATAAGCAATAAAAAAACTGGATTGTATTGGTAGAATAAGGAAGTCTAAGCAGCAGTCTCCCTATACCAGGAACAAATGGTGCTTTTCTTTTCCAGTGAATGAATACAAATAAATAATTGTAACGAAGAAAATAGCCTATATACATTACGTATAGAGTGGCATAATTATCAAGAGCTGACTAGTATAAAGGGATAAGTGATACAACTATATTTTATAAATTATAAATGGAATTCTAATTAAATAGCAAAATATTTCAACAGTTGCTTACCATTTTTAACTCTAGCTAGCTATGCTAAGACAGATCTTGGACGAAGAACAAAATGAGTACTCATCTAGAACCAGTCTCTCGATCTTGCTATGATGTAAGAAACAGAAAAGAAGGTGAAAAGAGTAATAAAGGATTATCCAAAGCAACAGCTGTATCTAGAGTGAGGTACAGTAGAATTCCTCTTAACTGGCACCAATGGGACCAGGCAAGTTCCGGATACAAGATTTTGTCGGATAATTGAATAAGTATTTTAACAAATTATCTGTTCGTATTTTATGATGCCAACATGTTGAAACTGCAGCCATATAAAGCTTATTTCTCAATCACTTGATCGTAACTAAATAATATAAAACTGTGTGGATTTTCTTTATTAAAACACATCACTTAACACAAAAATACACTAATTTTCGGTTTGAATATTCACTGAACGATCTTTGTTTTGTTTGAAGCCCTTAGGCAAGGTTTCTGTCGTACATGCTAGTGTTGTTATAGGAAGACACCTCCATAATAAACCAGTCTTGTCGGCGTTATGTATTTTTTCCACACTAACAGTACTCTCAGACACAATTTTCTGAAACCGATTAATAAACTGATCCGCGGACACTTCATCACTTGTTCACTGGACACATCTAGTTTTCGGATTCCATGTCTTTCTTTGAATCTGTTAAGTCACCCAATGGAAAATCCACACTCACCTTGCAGTTTTATTTTCTGGTGCAATTCCTGGCTTTTTCTTGTAGCATCAGCCCAGAAATGCACATGGTCGTAGTCGGAGACTGTCTGCACAGTGTTAATTTCAATATACTATTTTTCTTATACTTTCATGTATTTTTACAGCCGAAGAACAAGTGGTATTGTGTCCCCAAGTGAACTTCCTGATTCTCCAACCCAAACTGTTCCAACAAGCCCTCATCATACAAAACCACCTGTGGAGTTCACTAGTAGGCTGATGGAAGATGGTGGTACTGTCAGAGCACAGCCTGTTCCAGCAAATAGGCAACATGGTGAGTGTACATTAAAATTAGAACAATGCTGTCGGCAACAGAGTTAAAAATTTCGGCAAAATTGTCAAAATCATTGTTAGTTCTTGAATCAGATTTCCAAGTATCCACAAATACAACAATATCCTCACCTATGTAGTATTTTTTTAGTGCTGTATTAGTTTTTATTTTCTAATGGACACTGTATTTCACAATTTTTTCGCCGAAAACCTTAGATTAATCTAATCTGCGGATGACATGACTGTGACTCTAAAGGTTTACTTTTATTGCATAAACAAAAGTGTTTATTTGAGGAACTTAACATTTTATAATTAAGCTTTGTTGCCAACTGTTGCTTGTTTATTGATCTTTTCTGTGAATCCATTACCAAGAAATCCACCCATTCGAGTTTTTGTAATGGCAATTATTCTTTTAGTGAAATGAATAGATAACTTGATGCCTACTCTCAAACATAAAGGATGACTTCCTTTTCCCTTCTTATTTCCCTCACAACCTATCCAGAATGAGAGGCACCGTTAACAGCTACGTTGCACCAGTTGCATATCGTTACATGTTACTAAAAACAGTATGCCCATCACTAAGCTACGCTCATGGGCGAGTGCACCATTTTTTATCAAAATTTTACCACTGTAAAGTTCGCATTTCACCCTGTTCAACTTCAGTATCTGGTGCATCAGTCATGATCAAAGTTAAACGTGATTGTTTACTGGGATAAAATTTAACTGCTCGTAATGGAGTGAATTTGTAGAATTTATCAGAGTCAAGTTCCAACAAAATGGCAGTGTGATTCAATGGAATAGAAGAGACTTGAATTATTTAAACAGAAACCAATGTCAAATTGACGTTATTGTGGAAAGAGGGGATCCTTTTGGAGAATACAGGGAGAGGAAATTCGAGATTTCGTCTGTCCAAAGAAACTGTGTGGTGGTTAGCGAATAAAATGAATGAAAGTTTGGAATTTACCACTAATCGAAATAATCCCATATCACCCATGAATAGTTTCAACAATGTTACGATCGTATGTTACAGAGACATTTAATATTGTGATTAGTGATATTCTAACATTCATCATACCATGATTTTGCGATTATTAAATATGTGTCGAACATAATTGCGTCTTTCTGCCCACGCTGTATTTCATTTCCTTCAGTTTTCACATAATTGCCTCTTTCTGCCCACGATGTATTTCATTTCCTTCAATTTTCATATATGAGCCGTTCAGAGCAAAAGTGGTGTAAGTCAAAATTGGGAAGTGAGGTTTAAATTAAAAATTCTGTAAAATACAACACAAAGTAGCAATTAATATGGCCTCCTTGCTATCCACTAACTACTAATAGTTTAAATAAACTGAATATTAATTGCTACTTTGCTCTGTATTTTACAGAAAATTTACTTTAACCCACATTACCCATTTTTGACTTACACCACTTCTGCTCTGAACGGCTCATATAAGAAACATAACCTATCTGGTGTGATATTGAATTCCATCAAATAGATGGATTTCCGGGTGTTGTGGGAATGGTAGGCTGTACTCACATCAGAAATCAGTCTCCTGGAGGAAACAATAGAGCACTACCGCAAGAGAGAATCGTATTTTTCTATCAACTGCCAAACCATTAATTTATCTATCTGTAACATTATAAACAAACAAATCAAACAGAGCACTCTAACAAAATTGAAGCATGTAACAATTGGGTAGTATCTGTTTTTATCTTTGCTCTCCTATGGATGCTTTCCTTTGTAAAAATGACATACGATCTCGGAGTTAATTCGGATAAAGAGGACAGTCAGAAGAATGGGTTTCTGTGACCAAGGATCATTGTTGGGGTGCACTGCAATCGTATTTTGACCATGGGTTTTCTTTTTACCGTGTTCCCCTGACCCTTGATCATTACGTTTTTGATCGAGATTGGTGCACTCGGCCATTACTCTCGCAGCTGTGTTACGAGTTTCCCTCACACTCCTCAGGCTATGTACACAGGCTAAGATTAAGGCCTGAGATAACAATAAGATAACACAGAAGAAACATAAGACAATTGGACATTGTCCAATTGCTATGGAAGGGAGTTAAGTTTTCTTCTGGGACTGTTGTCACTAAAAGAGAGGATTTCTTTTGTAGTGATCAAGTGATTGGATTAGGTGTTGCACGATGTGCTTATTTACTGGTATGTTTCACATGTACTCAATAACTCTATCCAACAACAGCAAACACGGTTTGCAGAGGATTTTCCAAGTTTTGAAGAGAGTAAAAGTGTACAGGACAAAAAGCTTAGGTGGCAGTAATATGTTTTGACCAACGATTCTTTTGCAACTATCTTGCAGGTCGCATGACGGAAGCCGGTAATACAGCTGGAGACAGTGAAAGTGCAGATTAAGAAAGAAAATAAAATTTGTGCATTGCATCTAGATGTGACTATCTTCCCTCTCAAAAAACTTAGGAAACATGATGGAAATAATAATCAGTGAACCTTTTACCAAGAATTACTTAAACATAACAGGGTTATAAAGTTAAATGTATCAAAATTGTCAGTTGTAATTTTTCATGCCCTTTTCTTTATTTCTTTTTTTAAATTTAATATCTATGTTTACATATGTTATATTAATTTTTTTGAGGATATACTGAGTCCATAAGGGCCACCCTTAATTGGGGGCAGTTTTTGTAATAATAAATAGGATTTGATTTATTTTTGTTCAATTTTTTTGTTACTTGCTAGGTGCTTTCTTAGTTGCAGGGCGTTCAAATGCTGTGAAAGGCAGTGTATTTGAAGACGACGTAGTAGCTTTCAAAGAAGAGGACACACCTGTAGAATTTTCTAGGGCAACAAGTCTGAGCTCACTCACCATTGATGATGAACCAAAGATTTCTAATGATGCTATGCTGAAAGTAAGTGTATCCCTTTGTTACAAATAAACATTCTGTTCCAATACCTATTAATTCGGTATTCAGTACAGTACTTTCAGGTTAATAATTAAAAAGTAAAATCATCTGAAAAGCATTAATGAGAACTTGCATAATGTTTGAAATAAATGAGAAGACTGTTTAACCTCGATTGATTTACTTCATCAACAAACGTTACATCCATCGTAATCTTACTGTGAAGCAGTGACAAGAAGATATTCTGTTTACTAACATTGTGGAATCGTTGCATAAATTAGTTCCATCTGATATACGGAGTGTTAGAAAATAAATGCAAATACTTTAGATAAATGATAGATAAAATCAATAAAAATTGAAAATTGCTCATTATGCTATATACAGTATAAAAATTAAATAACATTTTGTAGGCATGTTCACAATTTGCTAAGTGTACATGAATTTGAAACAGAAGAGTTTATTTTTTAAGTAAGGCCCAGCTATAGCCCAGTCAGTTAGCTGAAACTTTAAGTTTCTACGAAAGTAGACCACGTTTTGACTCTCAGCAAATCCTGACATGTAATAGAAAATGCGGCTGCATGATAATTATGTTTTCTGTATAAAATTAAATTGGAATACGCAAATCACACACATATGTGAAATATTTTAAATGAAAATTCACACACTAAAAAGAAATTTTCTTCCATAACACTTAAAAAAGAATGTTGTTGTTGTTTTCTAATGCCAGGCGTTTGACAATAAAGTCATTTGACCTCTTGCACTCCAATATTTTTCAAAGATATTATCATGACCAGCCACTGAAGCACAGATTTTGAGGTGTTCCGAATCCATTTCTTGGTTTGAGTTGCACAATGGGCAGTTAGGGGACTGATATATTCCAATTCTATGCAGGTGTTTGGCCAAACAATCATGGCCTGTTGCCAATCTAAATGCAGCCACAGACGATTTTCGTGGTAAATCGGGAATTAACTGTGGATTTTGATGCAGAGAGTTCCATTTTTTCCCTTGGGATTGTGTTATCAAATTTTGTTTGTTGAAGTCTAAGTATGTAGATTTAATAAATCTCTTCACAGAGTAATACGTAGATTTAGTAACAAGTCTGTAAGTAGCAGTGCTGCCCTTCTTTGCTAAAGCATCCACATTCTCGTTTCCCAGGATTCCACAATGGGATGGTATCCATTGGAATACAATTCTTTTATTGAGTGATATTAATTGAGAGAGCATTTTAGTTATTTCTGCTGTTTGAGATGAAGGTGTGTGTTTAGAGACGATTGATAGAATAGCTGCTTTGGAGTCTGACAATATAACTGCATTTCTAAATTTATTGATGTGGCATAGAAGATTCCTGAGACTTTCACTTATTGCAATGATTTCTCCATCAAAACTTGTTGTTCCATACCCAAGAGATCTATAAAGTGAGAAGAGACAGCACGTAACACCTGCACCGGCACCTTGTTCCCTGGAGATCAAGGATCCGTCAGTGTATAAATGAAGCCAGTTTTGTGGAGAGTACCTAATATTAATTGTTTCTTAAAGGCAATTGTTTTAGTATTTCAATGTTTACTTCTGATTTCAGTATTTCTTCTGTTAAATTTAAATTATATTCTATATTTAATAGAGTTAAAGGGTTTGGTTTAATTTGTAAGTTTTCTTTTAAATTCGGGATATTGATTTTCTGTTTTAATTCTTGAACAATGGATATGAAACTTTTTTGAGTTTTCAATCTACAGAGAGGACTGTATGAATGCCAATTGTTTCCTGGTAATCTGATAAGTTTTTCATATTGAATCAGTGCTTTTTCTTCTATTGTCATTTTGATGCTGTTAATATTAGTGAGGAATCTCATAGAATCTATTGGAGTTGTTTTGATTCCACCAGTAATGAGTCTGAGAGCTTGGTTTTGAACATATTCTATGTCGTTTATGAAAGGTGAAGTAATTAAAATTTCTCCGCAGTATGTCAGCACTGGCTGTATAAACATTTTGTATGTAGTGTTCAAAGTATTCCTAGAGCATCCCCATTTCTTTCCTGCTAGTGTTTTTAGAAGGGAGAATCTTTGTTTTGTTATTGTAGGGTTCCTGTCTTCGGTTTTGGTGGAGATGGATAGAAGCAATGATGACTCTATGGCCAGATCCAGGGTCTTCAATTATTTTTTTCTTGGTTTCGTGATGGATATCTGATGTTACTAGTAATAAGTCTGGATTTGTACCAGAACCAGAATAATGAATGAAAGTAGGGGGATCTTCTTTTCTGTAGACAAGTTCTGCGGTTGTAGTATTTAGGAGGTCCATGATCATTTTTCCAGGTTGGTTTACATTATCATAGCCCCAAAGTTGGGAGTGGGCGTTAAAGTCACCAATTATGATAGTTTTAGGTTGTATATCAAACAAAGTTAGATCAAGGAGATTATTAGGTAGGTTATAGGCACTGTAGATTTTGAAATGTTGTTGATTTTTCCATACTTCAATTTTTATTAGTTCTAATTTGTCTTGATTATTCAACTTAAAAAGAATGTAGTACAGTTGCTTTTGATGCCTCATTTTGATTACTATGATCTCTCTCCGCTGATCTTAAAGTGAGATTGACAGAAAGACTACAGCATGTTCATGATGCATGTGTTCGATTTATTTGCAACATCCATAGATCTGACTGTATCTCACGTTCACTTAATATATTGTCCTGGGTCCTTCTCAAAGATTGAAGAACCATCCATTCTCCTACCTTATTCTTCAATATTCTTCAGAATTCTAATCCTAGCTATTTAGCTTCTTAATTTCAAAATTTGTCCTCATATAATGTTACAGATACTCGTTCACATCACCATATCACACTTTCCATTCTTAAACATAGAATATCCTTCTCTTTCACTATTTCTGTAGCCGATCTTTGGAACTCTCTACAACAGCATGTCAGAGACTGTCAGACATTATCTAGTTTTAGAAATAAATTAAAACCACACTTCTTCAATTTGGATTCCCTTCAATTATAAGCCCATTTCTTTGATCACCAGATTAATTTATCATCATAGCTATTTTGGTTTTATTTATATTTCGTAAAGAGGTAGTTTTTCAATGGATATCCTCACTGTGGAATAGTAGGTAATGAGAAAGCTGACTTCCTGGCCAAAAAAGGAACAAACATCAAACTCAAACTAATACAGTCTCTTTTCATGCCTCAAAAGTCAGGATCAAACACATAGTTCAGTCCTTTTGTAAACAGGAATTCCTGAAGAAAAGCAAAAGCAAACCTTGGAACATTCTGCTAGACATTAATAACATCTCAGATTTACTACGAAAAAAGGCTGTTGCTATATTTCGCTTAACAACCAGACATGATTGTCTCGCCTCTCATCTACATTGAATTAATATCTACCAGCATCCACAGTACACCCTCTGTAGAAATCAGAACTCCACCATAGATAAAGAACATTTGCTACAATGCCCAACAATAAAGAAAATAGATGCTGATTTACCATCGCAGCTCACCAAATACTATTGGGATGCCTGCAGGAGAATGGAAGAAATTCAAGATCCTTAGCATTGGTCAACAACAACATATTTCGTTTTTTTTATCACTTTATTACATTGTATTTGTTATATTCTTCTTTCTGTTTTCCCTCGTAACTATTTATACTGATTGAGTTACTTATGTATGTAGTATTCCAATCTATAGATCAGTATCTTACTTTCTTGTATTGTGGTATTACTTTCGTTTTGTATTGTGTCAAGTTTATCATTTTATAATATCTTAGTATTTTTGTTCTTTTCACTTCGTGTTTAATTTCACTGCTTGAATATCTTACATTGTATATTTGTGACCTGGTAGAGTATAAGAGAAGGCCCTATGGCCTTAACTCCGCCATTGTAAATAAATAAAAACTAAGGAAGGGCATAATCTATATTTTATGTTGCAATGCAGGAAGTGGTGGGAAAACCATCTCCTCATCCCCGTCCAAGCAACATTCCAACAGGTATTCACCACACAGCTCGCATGGACTTGGTTGGGAGAGAGGGCAGGGAGAGGGAGGAAGGCATGGAGAAGCAGGACGTGGAGAAAGAAAAGCGTGGGGAGTTGGCAGATTGCTGTGAACTGGCTCCAGTTAGCGAGGGCGAGGAAGAGAATGATGAAGATATGTTGGCAGCCTGTATCAACATTGGCATGCAGAATAGCAGGTACGGACAGTTACACATCTTACTGCTGGTAGGTTTTGTATCAAATACCGTTTTAAATGGTGTTCAGTATACAGTGGAAAGATAGTATAACGAAGTTAGATAAGAAACTAAATTTATTCGTTAAAAAGAACTTCTGTTGTATAATGAAATTGTGCCAATGTCGAAATTAATTCGTTATAAGAATTTTTAATGGTAACAAAATTGTGTTGGTGACAAAATTAATTTATTACATACTTTTATTTTTGAAGAATTGTGGCAGTGTCGAAATCAGTTCGTTATAAGAACCTCTATAATTCAATATAAAGAACTTCTACTGTATAATGAAATTGTGGCAGCGTCGAAATTAATTCGTTTTAAGGAACTTCTCTTGTGTAATGGAATTGTGCCAGTGTCGAAAATTCGTTTTAAGGAATTTCTGTTGTATAATTTAATTGTGTCAGTATCGACATTAATCAACTTAATTCCTTATAAAGAACTTGTGTTGCATAATGAAATTATGCCAATGTCGAACTTAATTTATTATAAGGAATTTTAGTGATAACGAAATTGTGTCAATGACAAAATTAATTCGTTATAAGAAACTTCTATTGTATAAAGGAATTGTGCCAGTGTCGAAATTCATTTGCTATAATGAACATCATAATTTTATTCGTTATAAGAAACTTCTGTAGTATAATGCAATTCTGTCATTGACGAAAATGTGCTAGTGACAAAATAGAAACATTTAAGAAACTTCGTTAAATTATGCAATATTTTTCGGGTTATGCAATTAATTCGTTCTGATATATTATGTTGTGCCATTAACGAAATTAACTTGTTATAAGGAACTCTGTTATACATCATAATAAAATAAATTGTGCCAGTTACAGAATTTAAGAAACTCTTGTTAAGTCATGAAATTGTGTCAGTCACGAAATTTATTTCGGAATATGTATGATAAGTACTTTATTTGTTATAAGAAACTTCAGATAGTAATAAAATCGTGCTATTGACAGGATTAATTCGCTGTGAAAAAATCCTGATGTACCTATAATGAAACTGTTCGTGATAGAATTAATTCGTTTTAAGAAACTTGCGTAAATCATGAAATGTTATATTAATTATAATAAATGTTTGATACATTGCGAAATTGTGTCGCTGTGTGTGCACATGTATTGCCCGGATTTAACAATAAAATTATCGTCATTCTTTCTTTCCAAATATTATCAAGAAATTTCAGGATTAACGAAAAGTAATTCACTGTATATTTTCATTACACCGAATTATCACCTTGTAATCATCTCATTTCTCTGACTTTCTACAATTTAGGTTCAGTTTGTTTAAATATCTTACGAAAAGTGAGAATGTTTATCTTATGTTTTGTGTGTTAGAATAACCATAGAAAATAATTTCTGTACTATTTTATATAATGAAATTGAAACACAACGAAGTATTCTTTCAGAGTCTTAAACTAGAAATGTAACTTAAACTTTCTTAATTTAAAAGTGACTAATATTGTAACTCGTACATTCATTTGTGTTTCAACCACATTTTATGACCCAATGTAATCGACTAATCGTACTTTGTTGTGTTTAAACTACTGATACACATCTAAAATATTACACGTAAATTTAAACTTCAACTTTTTAAATTTAAAAGTGATCCATTATACCTAAGTCGTAATTTGTTATTGTTCTAATTACAATACATGCATAAAAGGTTACAAAAATGAAACTTAAACTTCATTACCGGTATGTACTGTAATTTGCTGATGTAATTTGCGCCCGGCATATTTTGCACTCTCTAATTTTTTAACGATTATTTCGAATTTTGTTTTTCTCCACATATTTTACGCGCCAATATCAAAGACGCGTCAATCAATTACAAATTGATTACCAACAATGATCTTATTAATTATAGACTATTGAATAGTTTATGATACATACAATACATTTTATTATGATTACAATAAATTTAGTTATTGCTAGATCAAGATTAAGAAAACTTTTTATTGCTACTAAATTGGAATAAAATATTGGCACAACCGTATTCTGAATCATACTAGATTCTAGATTAAAACATAGATCAAGCCATCCACGTAAAAAAAATGCGCAAATTACGCTAGCAAATAATATAATTTAATAATACCGTGGTCAAAATATTTCCTCCTTCGTAATGTTTTAGTTCTACCTCCCTACTAATCATATTAAAATGATACAGATTGCCATGATAACATGATATGATACGGAACTCTTATATAATTTATCTGTTTATCAGTACTGGTGTCAATATGATTGATTATTGCATGAAAGAGAGAGGAATATAATATATATAGCACCTAACACTGGTGATGTCATACAAATGCAGGCCTAATTTCTTCATATATTGGATTTAATAATCGATATCTAGAAGTCATCGTCACTATATGTCAGATTCACTTTGTCAGATGTTATCTTATCTCTGTGAAGACATTGATACTGATCACATATCATGAAGTATTAATGTAGAAATTGTGTATTGATTTATTAGGCAAAGACAATGTCAGTACAACATTGGAAGTGCCAACAAGAATGCTCAAGTGCGATCCAATCAGCCTGCTGCCAGTAGCAGATTTCAAGCATCATCGTCTCAGCCTTCACGCAGTGGACGTCCCAGTGGCATCCCTGTTAAAACTACCCCCAATAACAACTTGAAACAGGGGAAACCAAATCAACCGAAACAACAAGAAGGAAGTAGAGGAAGCACCACCAAATCCATGAACTACATGGAAGTAAGTGACATTGATCTAAGATTTTAGATTCGCATACAGAAGTGTCATTCATTCGTCCCATATTGGTTATTGAACATTTGTTTATTTAATCAATCATGCATTTGTTCCCTTATTCATCTATTTATCCTTTCATTTTTCCATCTGTCGTTTTATTTATTTTTTTTTTTCATTTCTTCGTCCATTCATTCATCCATTATTATTTTATTAATTCTCGTATTACTTGTTTGTTTATTTATTTATTTATCCTTCTGTCTCACTGACTGCCTGCCTGTCTGCCTGCCTGTCGTCTCTGGCAGTCTGTTTGTCTATTTATTTATTTACTTGATTTATTTATTAGTTCAGCCATCTGTTCATTTTGTATTTATTCATTCATTTATACATTTATATTTTATATATTTATATTATTACTTTATTCATACATTCATTTATCCACCTTCAAATTTCCTCATCTCTCCATTACTTAATTTGTTTGTTTGTTTGTTTATTAATTCATCTGTTTGTCATTTAAGTATCCATTCATTTTAGCCACTTATTCATTCATTAATTTATCCAGTTATTCATCTATAGATTTGTTTATTCATTAATTCATTCAACCATCCATTATTATTTTATTAATTTTCGTATTACTTGTTTATTTATTTATTTATTTATCCTTCTGTCTCACTGACTGACTGCCTGTCTGCCTGCCTGTCAGTCTCTGGCAGTCTGTTTGTCTATTTATTTATTTATTTGATTTATTTATTAGTTCATCCATCTGTTCATTTTGTATTTATTTATTCATTTATACATTTATATTTTATATATTTATATTATTACTTTGTTCATACATTCATTTATCCACCTTCCTATTTCCTCATCTCTCCATTACTTAATTTATTTGTTGGTTTGTTTGTTCATTAATTTATCCAGTTATTCATCTATAGATTTGTTTATTCATTAATTCATTCAACCATCCATTATTATTTTATTAATTCTCGTATTACTTGTTTGTTTATTTATTTATTTATTTATTTATTTATCCTTCTGTCTCACTGACTGACTGCCTGTCTGCCTGCCTGTCTGTCAGTCTCTGGCAGTCTGTTTGTCTATTTATTTATTTACTTGATTTATTTATTAGTTCATCCATCTGTTCATTTTGTATTTATTCATTCATTTATACATTTATATTTTATGTGTTTATATTATTACTTTATTCATACATTCATTTATCCACCTTCCTATTTCCTCATCTCTCCATTACTTAATTTATTTGTTTGTTTGTTTGTTTATTAATTCATCTGTTTTTCATTTAAGTATCCATTCATTTTAGCCACTTATTCATTCATTAATTTATCCATTTATTCATCTATAGATTTGTTTATTCATTAATTCATTCATGCATCTAATCCGCCATCCATCCATTTATTCATTTGTCTACCCATTTTTTATTTAGTTATAAACCTATTTATTTATTCTCTCATCTTTGTCTCTTTATTTATTCATTCATACATTTATTCATTCAGTGTCATTTAAGTATCCAGTGCATTCAGCCATTCATTCATTTATCTATCCAGTTATTCATCAATAGATTTGTTTATTTATTAATTCATCCATCTATTCATTCATCTGTCCATTTTTTATTTTTATAAATATATTTATTTATTCACTCGTCTTTTTCCATTTATTTATTTTATAAATAAATATTTATTTTATGTTATTTATTTCATTTTTCTATTAATTCATCTGTTTGTCATTTAAGTATTCATTCATTTTAGCTATTTAGCCATTCATTTATTAATTCATCTATTCAATTATTCATCAATAGATTTGTATATTCATTCATTCATTCATTCATCTGTCCATGTTTTATTTATTCATAAATCTATTTATTTATTTATTCACTTGTCTTTGTCCATTTATTTATTCATAAATCTATTTATTTATTCACTCGTCTTTGTCCATTTATTCATTCATTTGTCTGTTCATTTTTATTTTTTCATAAATGTATTTATTTATTCACTTGCCTTTCTCCATTTATTTAACCATCGTTTTATTTAATTATATTCTATCTGTTTATTTATTTATTTATTTATTTATTTATTTATATGCATCCATATGCATTTATCATTCATCTGTTCATTCATTCATCCATCTATCCATCCATCCATCTATTGATTCATTCTCATTCACTTGCTCACAGACTCAAGCCACCCATTCATCATCCCATCTTGTTTATCATTGTCAAAGTCAGTGTCAAGTTTTAAAATCTTTCTGGTTCGTTTGGCTTCCATAAATCTGAGATGATCAATCAGTTTACTCAACCCTACCACAGTTTTTACCTCTCGATCTGTATTTATTTGTAATCCTTGATATACAGTTCTCTGGAATTCACATCATACATTCGTTTCATCATTCTCTAGTCTTTGAATTCAAATGTACTTTTGAAATACTTAATTTGAGAAAAATGTTCAACTGAATGTGATTGATTTTGTAATTTTGTGAGATGTCAAGATATGTGTAGATTTGATTATACTGTAGACTATATGTGTATATATATATATATATATATATATATATATATTTTAAATAACATCCTATCATAGAAATAGTGTCGTATTGCATAATAAGAAAGATTGTAATTCAAGACGTGAAACAGTGAATCACAGTTGTGTAAATGGATTTCATATTATTGTGTTCTGTCTATATTGATAATGTTATAAATCCTACAGACTCGTGAATAACAAAACCAGGAAATGCGCATTGTTAGAGATGATTTAGTGCTTCTAAAGACCTGTGTGGGGAAATAATGTTTAATGTAGATATTAATTTCCTTCTAGATCTTGAATTGGATTGAATTTAGGGAGGGAGGTACTGGATCTATTGCGTTGATCAAGCTAGGTGCATTTCCAAACCACACCATCTGACTACACTAATGTTCACTGCACACCCAGGTTCCTGGCAGGCAACCACAATGTACTTAGGCCAGCCCCCTACGTGTGTCGCCATTTGGCATTTGAGGAATGTTATGGAATGTTGATGGAATGGAGAAATAACGGAATGGGGTAGATGCCTAATATCAGGAAATAGAGAACCCCGAAAAAACTCCAACTGCAACCTTGTCCACCTCTTTCACAAAAGGGGAGATCTACAACTGAAACTAGATTAATATATTTCAGTATTATTTGTATTTATCCTGGTAATAATGAACAGTTTGACTCGTAGACATTTTGTTTTTGCAGCTTTAACTTCCCATGATTGTACGAGAAGATTCGAAGAGAACGGCCGTTACATAGACTTTCAGTTCCCCCCTACTACCATTAATGCACAACACAATGTCAATACGGCGGTTGCTG